>NC_054546.1:18797687-18975187 GCF_017654505.1 Polyodon spathula | reverse complement strand
ATAATAATAATAATAATAATAATAATACTGTATGTTTTTAATGAGCAAACCTCCTCACAATGCAGTGGTACCCCAATATAATTCATTTACTACCAGTGTGGAAAATCCCCACCCCCAGTCTTTCTGTAAATAATTTGTTGTTTCCATAATTTATGTAGATACTGTATGTTGGACCATGTTTATAAATCACCAAACTGGGCCATCCTAAATAAGGATACAGTTCTTTGTCACGCTTCACTCCTCAAAATGTTTTTTTTTTGTTTGTTTGTTTTTTTAAAGAATTCATTATTTTTATTAATTCCCCAATTTTCTTCCAATTTTGGAATGTCCAATTATTATAACCGACTGCAAACCCATTAATCTTGTAGTTTTGTTTTAATTCAATAACCACATTTATTTTCAATTATGGAGTATATAACTGTTACTCAGTGAATGTTTTGTTTTATTTAGGCCATGTCAAGTTATTAATAATAGAGATTTTTTAATTATTATTATTATTATTGCAATGAAAACATCACTCTATGAATAATGGAAACTGATATTTTAAATGTAGTAAGGTGAGTAATAAGCATTGTGATTTAGCAGTTGGTTCAAACTATTTAACAAGAAATGCTGGATTGCAAATAAATATAAAACTATAAAAAGGGACCAAGAAATAGGATCCAGAATTACAGTTTTTATTAGGGGTGGACAATGATATGAAAATTGTACATGGATATCGTGCATGTATTTCGATATCGATAATATGGAAGTCTTCCAAAGCACAGAATAACATAATAACACAATTGCAGTATCAAATGTAGACTTTAACATATATTTACACAAGAAAAGCAATAACTTCCTTTAACTTAGTGGTGCTTTGCTTCACAACATGGAGAAAAACAAGGTCTTGTTATATTGTTTTAGTAATCCTTCCTTCCATGCCATCATGAGCCTCCCCACACCGGAAATATTTCTACTTCACTGTGCACAGACTAGCCAATCAGGAAGTAATTTAATGTTCTCTGCGTATATGCAGACACGACACCTCATAAACTATTAAGTAGGGTGTCATGCTGAGTGTTGCATTATTTTGAGATGTGTTTTGATGTTTTAAAAGTACATTTCATTTATAATACCGAAAGTTCACATTTTAAAAATACATTAATAATAGTGTAAGTAATCACATGGACAAAATGCAATGAATCACTGTTAAAATAATCAGGTCAAGAAACAAGAGTAGAGCACACGAGCGAGGGTAGAAAGGTTGTGAATTTGTTGTTTTTCTTGATTTATGGCTATTGAATGCTTGAAATATACTGAGCATCAAAAGAAACTTAGCACTATTATAACAGTTTATTTTCGAAAAAAATAAGGTAAATAAATGATGGACACTGACAATGTTTTTGGTTTCTTTTTAATAACTCGATCATTCATCTTTGACCATGACACACTTGAGTGACTATGACTGAAGCATGTGCACTTAATCACCTAATTAATTATCACAGCTGATTGAACTGTGGATATGGAGTGATTTCAGCTGTTGAATTACAAGCTGGAATAAAAGCAATAAGAAAATCACAGAAAAAAACTAAATGTGCCGCGTCTGTCGAGCAGTGCCAACCAAGCTTTTTTTTTTTTTTTTTTTTTTTTTCTGAGAATGTTCTGTATTTGTTCTATAGAAAGCCATGTTTGGAAGTATTTTGAGGAACTGGATGAGAAAACTGTGCTATGTAAATAATTATGCCAAATAAATATTGCCATACCACAAAAACACAAGTTCAGTGCTTCACAGTTTGACATTCAGAATTATTGTGGATGGAGCTACTAATGGCAATAAACAGCAAACATCCATAACAACATTTGCTATAGATTTGGCCGAACAGGGCGTGATCACATTATCCCCTATGAGGACAGTGCGTGTGAATCGTGAATGCAGCAGTTTTGAAATCAGTCTAAGATTATATCAATACTGTGCCGACTGATAAAACAATAACAGCGAGGCTGGAAAAACTTAAAGAAAATCATGCTGAAATCTCTGAGGCAGACTTTTTAATATCAGTCATAGTGCTATTTTAATTCCAAAATGTTGTGCTGTTTTATCCCTGGTAATTACCTTTTCCAGAAGTGAATGTATTTCCAGCTTTTTTTTTTTTTTTTTTTTTTTTTTAATTTAAGCACAAATGGTTTTTTCGCTATACAGCGGGTGATGTTCATCTTTTTTTTTTTTTTAGACTGTAGTTTTGGGCAAAGTTACTGAGTACCTTAGCTATTGTTGACAGATGGATAGTTTCTCCCATCTTAGCCATGGAACGCTGTAGGTCTTTCAGAGTTGTCATTGGCCTCTTGGTGGCTTCTATGACCAATGCCCTTCTTACCTGGCTGCTCAGTTTGGGAGAACGGCCTGCTCTAAGCAGATTCTGGGTGGTGCTGTATACCTTCCACTTCTTAATGGTTGACTTGACTGTGCTCCGAGGGATATTCAGTTCCTTTTGAAATCTTTTTATACCACTCCCCTGATCAGTGCCTTCTTACAACTTTATCCCAGAGTTGTTTTGAAAGCTCCTTGGTCTTCATGGTAGTAGCTTTGCTTTGAATGCACTACCCAACTGTGGGACCTTATAGAGACAGGTGTATTTAATCTGAAATCATGTGAACCACTTTTATTGCACAGATGGACTCCATTGTGTGAATTCTGAAGGCAATTGGTTGCAACTGAGCTTATTTGGGAGTGTCGTAGCAAAGGGGGTGAATACTTATCTAATGAAGACTTTCCAGGTTTTTATTTTTAATTGTTTTTTCACCCCCCAATTTTTTCACACATTGAAAGTGTTGATTTAGGTTTTGTAAATCAAAAGGAATAAAAATCCCATTTAAATGCATCAAGATTTCAGGTTGTAATACAACAAACAAAACGTCCAAGGGGGGGTGAATACTTATTTAGAAAATAGTAATCAGGCTTGTCAGTATCAGAATGTAATATAAAGTGTGTGTGCGTGTGTGTGTGCGTGTGGTTTAAATGTTAAGAGTTTATACGTTCAATAAAAATGTCTCTGCGGGCCTATCTGATTTTTCTTTTTTTTTTCTTTTTTTTAAATCTCACGATATCGCGATATATGGAAATCGAACAGTATCGATGTCATCGATATTGGTGCCCACCCTTTGTTTTATGCTGTGTTTATTTTTTGGATGATGATGATAATTCTAAGTATCAGTAATAAAACAAACTTCAATGAGATGGATGCATTAACTGTATTCAATTTATTTATATATATATATATATATATATATAATTTAACTAATTTAATGACGTAGGTAGATATTATATATATATATATATATATATATATATAATGTGTGTGTGTGTGTGTGTGTATGTAATTTACAGTATATACTTTATTGGGCTCTGACTGTAAAGAAAAGCTATGTAATATCATTGCATTAATTTAGATGCATTTTATAGAGTGTGTGACTGAGGGTGTGTGAATTTGTTTATGAAGTTTTGGTTTGAGGTTTAATGGTACACAGTGTTTTTCTAGCAACATAACAGAAAAAAATGTTCTTCTTGTCCAAAGGGTAAAGTATAATAGTAAAACCTGTCCCTCAGACATATGTTGTTGTCCCGGGCATGGGCCTTATGAATTCCACACCCCTGCTTCACATGTACGTAAAAGCATGCAAATACAAGTATTAATAGTAACATTATTTGGTTTATTTCAAAATACTAAAGTAAATCTAGTGAATTCAATGAAGAGGTTTGGTGTGTCTTTTATGTAATATGCAGTGAGGCAGGTAAGTCTCAAGACTTTGAAGAATACTAGACAGTTCCGCGCTTTCCAGGGCAGAACTCAATTAAGCTGAAAGGCAGTTATAGCAGCTTCATTGGGGGGAACAAAAATGAGGAGCAACAGAACTTATTTCAAACATCATATAAAAAGGTTTTAAATTACATTTGAAGTGATTTTGATTGTTTTCTAAAGTATTTACAACATTCAGAAATATGTACTTTAATATTTCTGGCTCTGTTCTGATAGCATTTATATATATTTTTTTCTTTAACAAATTCCTTACAAGTGATTCCTTTTAGTTTTAAGACATTAAGCTGCTGCAGTTTTTGCTTCTAGTTAATGGGTAATTTAGATACAATTTCTCGTTGGTGTGAAATTGACAGTCAAAGAATGAACACCACCTCTTCAGATTTACAGCTTGGTATAATCTCTATAATCTGGAATCAATACTTGTGAACAGAAATGTACGGATGTCTCATTGATCAACATCACTGTACATGACTTTACCTTTCACAGCCCTATTACAGACTTCCTTCCATTTTATCGAGACAACCTGTAAACAGAACCACTCGATTTGTCATTAAAACAGCTTTTCAGGTATCATTTCTCCACTCCTGCTAAGAATGGTAATGTTACACTGAGTGGACTAAATATTACAGGGAGGAACTAACATGTAATGAGGAAATGTGCCTTTTCCAGCCTGCAGTAAAGGGAATGTCAGTCAGTTTAGCAAGCGAGATCATCCCCAGCAGATCTGTATCAAAGGCCAGGGAGCATCTCTTTAGGCCTCCATCTCTGCTGGCTGGAAGAGATGATGCTGGTGTAGCTTGGACACCCTGTTCAGCTGAGGTTGTGGTGCGTCATATACAGGGGTTCGTTTATGCCGGATGCCAATAATTATACAGTTTGCTAATGATGAACCAAATAGAGAAGAAGAAGAAAAAATAACACCTACAAGAAAAAAAACACTTTCCTGTTCTAGAATTGAATGACAAAAGTGTTTTGTAATGATATATGTTAGGATGCGACTGTCTAGGGTAAAATAATTGGGCACACAAAAATAAATCAAAATTAACATAACAATAACTAAAAGTTGCTACATAAAATAAAAAATCAACGAATCAGCACTTGAGGAAAATGTTTCCTGTGATACAGTAATGGAAGAGGCGGTGGCAGCAACTTGAAGAGTGATTTGTTTTTGTATTGTAGCCTTTCTAAATGAACGTCCTGTGCCATTCAAATGCAGCTACTGTAGCACACAGACAGCTGGTTCATCACTTCATGTTATAAAACTGCCTGCAGTGTTTAGAAGAAACACATCACGGTACCTTTGATAACGAGGCAGCTGTTACACTTTATATGGAACGGGGGAGCGGAACGGGGTGGTGCTGAAGCAGATCGCAGAGCGGGCGTTTCCAGCCCGCTTTTAAACAGCACGGAGAAGAATTGAGCACAGTTTTGTTTTTCTTAAATACATATTCGGCCATGTAGTTTGCACAAAAGGTTTTTTTTGGTTTTGTTTTTTTTAATGAAGGTGACAAATACAGATGCAGTCACCATTTTCCAGATTCAAACCAAAATTAGGCACTTTTTATGTTATGAGAATTGCATTTTCAAAAATGTTATATTCAATGTGATTGACTTCGCACTTTATATTTCATTATGACGAGAAACATATATATTCTCCCGATTCTGGAGCTGCATTTGTGCCATATAAAATTGTGAGAAACGTCATCAGTGTGCACATCTGTCTGCGGTTATTATATAGCCTATATTTTTATACAATTCTATGTTTATGCCCTGATACAGTGCTGTGAAAATGGTTTATATTTTTTGCACTTTTAAGGATAGTTCATACACCACAGGGTGGTTCGTCAGCCCCATTGTTAGACTCATTCATATTTGTTCATGGGTTGCTTTGAGCGCCTTATGAGATATTAACCTACAAACAAGCCTGGTATAAAGCTAATTTGATACGGATCATTTGTAAATTTTGAAATAAGTGAGTACACTGTACATGACATCATAGAACCTGTTAAAAACCTGTTCATTGCAAGATGTTATTTCCTGACTTATGCATTATTTTCAATTTATGTATTATTTCTGTGGTAATCATTATTTGGGCAGCACTGACAAAACTGATAACCCTTTGTACTCATTTATACAGTTCTTAAAGATGAAAAACAAGTCCCTGAAAAAATTCCAAGAAATTGTTTCTTTAGGCTGAGTCACCAAGACTAAACCCAAGGTTTTAGTGGAGATAGGTCTAATCCAATATAGTCTGAAATAGCAACATATTATGCTTGCGGGGATATTATTGTTCTGTTCAGGCAGAATTGGCACAGTCGCAAGTGTAAAGGACTATCCAGTTAGAAACAGCTCTATAAATTTCCCACAATCTACTAGACTTTACAATAAAACAGAATATGCAAAAACTGTATGTTGGGGAAATAATGATTGAGGTCAAGAGTAGGGATGATAATTCTCCACCCCTGGTGTTGAATATTTTGAATTGTACTTATTTGTTTAACCACTGTCAAATATAAGTGCTAGAGCTATTGTTTATACAGTGGGATATATGATGTGGAAGGTAAATCTTTCCCATGTACACCTACATGTTGTACACATGCAATCTCTCAAGTTACTCAGGTATATGAAAAGCATTAGATGAGCAACATCTTAAGAATTATTTGGGGGGGGGGGAGGCAGTTGCGGAAGTTTAGGTTAAAAAGCCAAGTAAAAAATTGCTTAAAGCGAACAAGCCATTGAGAGATTGTATTTATCTGAATAATCAAAGCCCTAACTAATATGTATTTTCACTATATCATGACTGGGTGTGTCATTGTGGTATATCGCCACTCCTCGGGTACATTGTAAGGCACGAGGCGAAACAGTGCTAGAGGCCCCCATTCCTAAGCAACTGTCCAACTCAGTCATAAAGCTGGACTATTTTAATGCTTAACAGTAAGTTAACCAAATAAATATAATGCCGAGAAGAACAGTCAGTCCTACTCTACTAATGGGTTTTAAATACCAACATGATAAGAAAAAGATTGAAGTTGTTTTGCATCCCAAAGTATTCAAAATATACACTTCAAAGACAAGTAAAAATATACATAGGAATCATCTCTACTTTTTTCCTAACATTTGAACCCCGTGCCAAGCCGTGTTTAAATCTAAAGCAAGATTAATTCTTAAAGCAGAGTTCCAATAAAAAAGCACAGAGTGTTATTGATGTGGTACAAAGAATCCCAAATGATGTGTGTATAGAATTAGAAAGCACAAGAGAGCCCCTCTTCATCCCGGTGTCTCCATAACAACCCTCTCGGCATTCTACCTTCCCTTATCATTAGCTCACATACAATTCAAATTACTGTAGCAGGATGCTGAAAGCCCAAATGTGGACTTCAATACGTTTTTAAAACCAAAAAAATGATGAAAAACAAGCAGATTGTAATTCCAAGGGTAATCAGATCATTTCACTTCGCTGCATTGATGTACTTCAAAAAGCGACTCTATAATGTACCTACATAAAAGCACATGATTCTAGTTAGTATGTCCTCTACATCAACGGTTCACAAACTTTTTGGATCGCGCCCCCCCACGCACCCCAAACCCCTTGGGGAGTGGGGGGGGGAACCGAAAAGGCTTTTCTATCAAATAATGGGAGATTTTTTTTGAACTATGTGTAATATTTAGTTATTTTGTCGATGTCCAGGTGTGACAGAGTGGTTAAAAAACCTATACACTACCCATCAATAAAAACAGCAACCCTCGTTCTTCACCAAAAGCTTGGAAGACCCGACCTACGGACATGCCCCGTCAGGCTTATAGGAGGACGAGGAGGTCTATTTGCTCTAGGGCGCAAACAAGAAACTTACATTGTGGTCCCGTATTTTTCCCGAAAAAGCAGTGTTCATCCATCGTCCCGTTTTCCAAAATTTTGCAAGTATGCGCCCCGAAGTCTATTATGTCCTAGAGGCGGTCGCTTTGACTGTCGGTTTGAAGTGGGCAGTCAACCCCAACTCTTTCCCGTTTAGCCGAAAGTCACTAAAAAACTAGCTGGGGTTTAGTGACGACTGACAGCCAGAACTCACTCAGTGGGGTTGAAGCAAATCGTGTCTTCAGTGATCGGTCACTTGACAAGTCCTGGAAGGCTTCATCTGCCTCAGATGACAGATTGCTGGTTGCAAAGAATCCAGGCATACTTGTCAAGAGTTAAATCCTCAAATAATGTGTTAAAGTGGGTTCCGAGGCCTGTGATATGATTGCTGATTATTTCACTATTTCACGTTCAAGTTAGTTTTCCTCTAAAAATTCATCCAACACTGGAAACATTTCCACATTACCACTTTCCAGTCATTCCTTCCAGCGGTCAAGTTTCTTCAAGAAGCCATCAATTTTATCACTTAATGACAGAATGTTGGTGTTGGGACCCTGAAGTGAGGCATTCAGTACACAGTTTTCAGAAATGTCTGCTAAGTATGCTAAGTTTGATAGCCATTTGGACTCAGGTGTTCTGCATGAAGTGATTCGGTGTCAAGAAGGAACAAGCACAGTTCATCTCTGAGCTCAAATAAACGCATCAGGATTTTTCCTCTAGACAGCCACAACTTCTGTATGCAAAAGCATTTCCTATCCCATTTCTTTACGTAACATTGAATTTTTGGGACGAGGCTTCACAAAGTTCACTATTTGTAGTGCAATTTGCAGAACACAATTAAGTTTCTTAGAAGCCAGGGCTTCCCTGTGTATAACATAATGCGTGAAAACATGTGGCACCACTTCCAGAACTTTTTTGCTTTCAGTCCAATGTTTTTCCCCATCATAGCACCAGCCACACCTGTGCATACACCAACACAACACGCCCACTGCAGCTCTTCGCATTACGTTGTCGATATTGCAGAATATTTCTTGTCCCATTGTTTTTCCTTGAAGTGAGATGCAAAATAATATTTCCTCGTGTACCTTCCCTTCATAGCAGTATCTCACATACACAAGTAGCTGAACTGAATTAGAAGTGTTTGTAGACTCATCAAGTTGCAAGGCTCTGTATAACATGTTCAATAAGCTGAACCTTTATATCATTAGCAATATCTTCAATGCGTCTTGCAACCGTACCATTGGACAACGGAACAGCTTCAAGCAGAGCTGCAAATTGATCTCCATGTATAATACAACACATTGATACGGCAGCAGGAAGAATGAGTGTTTAGCGGACGTCACGCCCCCAATTTGAGAACCGCCGCTCTACATAATACTGGAAAAGAATGGATCATGTGGATGACAGGATTGTATTTGAACTTAAATAGAAGGGAAAAAGAAACAAATTTCTAAATCTTGGTTCATAGACCAGATAGAAATAGGCTACATCAAAAAAAAAAATTCCTAAATGCACATAATATAGCCAAAATGGGGAGTTCAGTGCTGTAGACCACCGAGATATTGTCTGGAGAAAGTGAACAGTTGTCTCAGCTCTGCCATCCCCCGCACTAATAATAATAATAATAATAATAATAAAATAATAATAATAATAATAATAAAGCAATGACTTTATGTAGTGGGGAATGCAGGAATTTTGATGTCATTAGCCAAAGTGCTAGATTTAGATGAGAATTGCTCAATTTTTGTTTTAGTTTTTTTTATTACGTTGTTTTGGTGCCAAATGAGACAGGCTGCACTTGCAGTGCTTCAACACAAACTTACCACTTCATGAAACCCAGTTTAAGAAAGCTGTATGATGTCAGAAGTTGCTCAAGGCCAGATATACCCTCCTGTGTTTGAATATTAATTAGGTTATTTTCATTTGGAATGTCAATTTCTCTGGCTAAAAGAAAACATGCAACCCAAAAGTACTACTAAAATAAAGTGAGAAAGGCGAAACTTATTTTTTCTGTTGAAATTGCCCTAGTGTCACATGATATAAATGAAATGAAAAAGGCTGTCAAGTTCCAGCACATAGGATTCTCCAGACAAGCTCAAAGCCATTTGAAAAAAAAAAGACAGGACCCAGAACTGAGAATATTGCAAATATATTGGGACAAGCAAGTAAAGCTGTTCCCGTTAGAGAGAGTTTGATGCTGTACTTTCAGTGGAGGTATTTGGTGCAAGTACTTTTTATGTGTCCCACTTTTTGAAACCAAGAAAAACGTTTTTGCAGTTAGTGATGGATTGTGATTATAATAGGTTCTTGTCTAGGTACCATACACACTGCTGGGAAGAATAATATGCCTACTATTAAAAGCCCTTTAAGTACAACACATAAGAATTTAACATGCATGCACTAAATTTTTTGTGTGTTTGTAACTCTTTGCTTTGTAAAACTAAGGAAGTCTGTACTGTCAGAAATCTGCATGCCTTTCTGTGAGCTGTTTACTGTACTTGAGAGTATTATAACAGTTCTGCGATAAGACCACCAGTCACACTGCTTCTCATCTTTCTGTGAAAGCTGCAATAAGTGTATTTACTTAGGATTTCAGATAAGGATGGAGACCAACAGAACTTCCCTTTACACTGTGTTCTTTCAATAATTAAAGGTATTTTACGTTCTTTTAAAAAGACCACACTATACTTTCGAATAGCAGCTAAGACCCATTCGACCAACAGACAGGCTTGCTCTCAACTTATGATAGTTACCTACTTCTATACTAAATACTTTGGCTGTTATGTGTTGAATAGTTTTATTCGGTTTTGAAATTTGGTGTACATTCTTATTAACACCGATGACAACTTGTGTAAATTTTTCAGTAGCCTGTAATTTGAGCAACACCTGGTAAATATATTGTTCCTTCCTTTGTACTGTTGCCACATCAACAATACTTAGTAGTCAACCTACAGACACAAATGAGACTAATATAGGTGTGCTCAGTTCAGAGCAGATTTAGCAGGGGCCTGATTGTGCAAACTATTAGCACCTGTTGATTTCAATAATAAACCTAAACAAGAGAAGTTCTGAAACCCAGGACTGGGTGCAAGACTAGTGGAAGTTTTTCATGATACGGATAGCTTGAATTTTGCGATGCACAGTATGTTACAGCATACTTGTTGTTAAGATGGTAATAATAACTCCTTCCGTCTTGACGTTTTATATGAAGTGAACGTTTACTCCTTTATCCTTAAGGATTGTTCTGTGAATCTTTTGTTTGCTTTCAGTACCTGTAGTTCATACAGTGTTTTCTATTTGGCATAACCGTGATCACTGAAGGGAGCAAGTTAACCAGGGTTGTCTGGAAGTCAGCAATGTGCCCCACTTTGACAATCCAGACTCCTGGCACATACTGTAAAGTATGGCAGGTAAGTGCTGAACAGGAAACCTATATAACTCTTATAATATCACACAATTGTCTTATTTTTTTAAAGGATGTTTAAAATGAACAAACAAATGAAATTTATGTTAAGAATATTGAACTAAAATTCAGATCTCTCCCAGTCCTACACCTATTAAACCAGAACACCTGGTGCTTTTGTTTAGATAACAATCTCATCATCTTTTCTAACGTGGCAGTCCACTTGTCATATGTTATTTTGGGCTAGTTTTTAGATTTTCTTTTCATCTAAATCAAATGAACTGACATTCAGGGCTTATGATTTTCTTTTTTAAACACATTTGTATTAATAAGGGATAGAAGGTGTCTGATATTTCCATGTCTGTTAAATGCGATCTCGATCTGTCATCTGTCAAGGCTGTACAATATTACAAGGAGGCCTATGTACATGCGCTCAGTGGGGAGTTCATTTGCACACATCTGAGCGGCATACATTTCTCACACTTGGTTGCGGTCAGTGTAGACACTACAATGTGAAAGCAATTCCCCAAAAACATTCCCCTTTCTGTCACCACTCAAAAATCTTTTTTTTTTTTTCACAAGGGGTAGTTTGATTGAGTCCGTATTTTAACCCCTATATATTGGCAGAGAATTTCTAAGTTGTAATCCGGTATACTGCTAGGGTTGCCATCTGGCTGTTTTATTTCCTGTTTTTCAGGTTCCCATTGAAAAGATTTAATGTGCCGGTTTTATAAGCATAGTGATCGTACTGGGATGGATAGGTCTACACTACTACTACTTTTTTTTTTTAAATTCTTGCCTCTATCTTATGAAGCTTTTAAGCAGTACTCAACTGTCATGAAGTCCTGTTGCATTCCCTATTTAGAATAGTTATGTATATCAATAGCGGAAGGAGTTCATGGTGTAAAATCCAGAACGAGACAAATCAGCCCGGAACCACATTTTAATTAATAAAATATAATGGCTTTATATTGCATTTAAAAACAGCGGATAAAGTGACACGCACTTGACAAGAATATTTTAGGGATGACACGCAATTAATAATTAATCGGTGTGTGTAACTTTCTCCATTTTTAAATGTAATATAATTATAATGCGGTTCCGGCTTTTCCCCAAGGTTTGAAACTCGTTTTCAGGTGCGTCTTGACTACATAATCACTTTCCCAAGTTTAATTACAAAAAAAAGGTAGCTCAATGAACCGTAGTGTCCTTTGGTGTCTCTGTTACCATAGAGACCTACAGCTATGACTAAAAGTTTTGCATCACCTAGAATGTTAGGATTGAGACACAGAAGAAGAAGAAAAAAGAAAAAAAAAACTAGTGCTGAGAAAGTTTGTGAACCCCTTGGGATTTTCACATATTTCAAACCTAAAATGTTATTAGATCTTAATCCAAGTCATAATAATAGATAAAAATAACCTGCTTAAACAAATGACACAAACACATGATTTTTCAACATTTATTTATCCACAAATGATTCAACATGCAATATCCATGTGTGAAAAAGTATGTGAACCTTTAGATTCAGTAATTGGTGGTACCCCCTTGAGCAGCAATGACTTCAACTAAGAGTTTCCTGTAACTGTTGGTCAGTCTCTCACATCGGTTTTGAGGAATGTCCTATTCCTCGTTACAGAACTGCTTCAACTCGGTGACATTTGAGGGCTTCTTGCATGGACAGCTCACTTCAGGTCCTGCCACAACATTTCGATGGGGTTTAGGTCCAGACTTTGACAAGGCCATTCTAAAACACAGAATTTCTTCTTCTGCAGCCATTCTGCTTGTACAGTGGCTCTCAAAAGTATTCTCCCCCCTTGGACTTTTCCACATTTTATTGTGTTACAACATGGAATCAAAATGGATTTCATTAGGAGTTTTTGCAACTCATCAAGTCCATAATGTCAAAGTGAAAAATAAAATCTACAAATTGTTCTAAATTAATTACAGATGTAAAACAGAAAATAATTGATTGCATAAGTAACATTTTGATTCCATGTTGTAATGCAATAAAATGTGGAAAAGTCCAAGGGGGGGGTGAATACTTTTGAGAGCCACTGTATGTTTAGGATCATTGTCTTGCTGCATGACCCACTTTTGGTTCAGCTGAGCTCACGGACGGGTGGCCTGACATTCTCCTCTAGAATATTCTGATACAATGCAGAATTCATGGTTGTGTCAATGATGGCAAGCCGTGTAGGTCCTGAGGCAACAAAGCAGCCCCAAACCATTACACTCCCACCACCATGCTTGATAGTTGGGATGAGGTTCTTCTGTTCGAACACAGTGTTTGGTTTTCGCCAAACATAACATTTCTTACTGAGGCCAAAAAGTTTTACGTTTTGACTTCTCTCCAGATAACTTTGTTCCAGAAGTCTTGTGGATCATCTATGTGCTCTTTGGCGAACTTCGTACAGGCAGCAGTGTTCTTTTTAGAGAGCAGTGGTTTCCTTCTGGCTATCCTTCCATGAACAGCATTCTTGTTCAGTCTTTTTCTGATAGTTGAGTCATTAACATTAGCCAAGGCGAGAGTGGCCTGCAGATCCTTGGATGTTACTCTGGGGTTCTTCGTGACTTCCTTGATGATTTTCCGGTTTGTTCTTGGAGAGATTTTGGTAGGATGATTGCTCCTGGGTAGAGTGACTGTGATCTTGAACTTTCTCCATTTGTAGACTATTTATAGATCTGTCTGACAGTGGATTGGTGGAGCCCCAAATCCTTACAAATGGTTTTGTAACCCTTTCTAGACTGATGAGCATCAATGACTGTTTTTCTGAGGTCCTCAGAGATTTCTTTTGATCGTGGCATGACGTGTTTCGACACACCTGTATGGTGAAAACCAAACTCACAAAGTTTCTGATCTTTAGATAGGATGAGGCCTCCTAAACTCACCCCTGAAGATCTACCTAATTATTTAAACACCTGATGCTAATTATCTCCTTAATTGAGCTGATAAAACCAGGGGTTCTCTTACTTTTTCACATACCCTGAATCTTAATTACTCATTGTTTGTGTAATTCATACATCATTTTGTTTCAAAAGACATGGAATTGGATAATATAAACCATACTGGACGTTTAAGAAAAGAAGATGTTCAAGAAGGCTATCATGCTAAAACTATGGAATTTCCATAATTATCACTGGAGTTCTGTGAACATGATGGCTTTGCAGGGGTGACGTCAGACCAGAAATGCAGACTCCAAACAATGAGGAGTGGTAGGTGAATCTGTGACGCTACAGCGTCCAGAGTTTTATTGTAAATAATAAAGAAACAAAAGATTTAAACAAAACAAAAGACACACAAAACAAAGGGAGTGTTGGCCAAACAAACAGACAGACAAAAACGGACACAGTTCACAAACCTTTTCTCAGCACTGTATATGAACATAATTTTGATCTTTTATTTAACATCATGCAATCTAAGAAACTACAAAAGGATATTGCAGAAGTCTACCAGAAGCCATGATAGTAGTACAGTATTTCATATTAGATTTCGAAATGTCACGTTTTTCAATTTTGGTATATGGAAAACTATAAAACGGTATGTAATTGAATATTTTAACATAACATTATTCAGTAGGTTTCATTTGACTTAATAAAGCAACATTAGTTAATTCTATAATTAGCCCTGAGGTGCGTGGTGAATTGCTGCAATGAGAGAATGTAATTGGACATTGTAAATTGGGGGGGGGGGGGTTAGGAGTAAAATAATTGGGCACCTGTAAAAATCTGTTAACCAGACCTGCAGAATTGTATGTTATATATTAAAGGTAAACATTCTCCTTTTTTTATTAAGTGAATTTAGAGTGTTATGGCTTGACAAATTGTCTTAACCTCAGTATCAATAAGTCAGTCAAATCTTTATTTGATATAGCACCCTTCAGAATAATTGTCGCAAGGCGCTTCACAGGTATAACAGTATACAATACAAGCAATAGCAAACATTTAATACACAAATCTATTCAAATGTAACAACATTATTTAATATTAAGACGTGAAGGATAGATTATAAAAGTGTGTCTTCAGTCGTGTTTTAAAAACTGTAACAGTTGGTGCCTCCTTTACAGAAACAGGCAACTGATTCCATAATTCGGGGTCCCTGAAGCCAAATGCTCTACCACCCGTGTTCTTTTTTGATACCTTGGGGACAGTAAGCAATCCTGCGTCCTTAGTGGTCGTCTAGGTGTATGTGGGATTAAAATATAATTTAAATATAAAGGGGGCCAAACACCATTTATTAATTCCAAAGTATTGCCATTTGCAGGTAACTCTTAAAATGGTTTATAATTCAGATGTTTTAAAACTGACGCTAAAGAAAATGCAGCCCTTTGCAACAAAAACAAAAAAACAAAGCTCTTTGCAAAGCATAGAATATCATACTTTTTATCCTTTACATGTTAGATGATCAGACATCGGATTGCTTAAGCTTGCACTTTTCATTCCCATAGCAGTAAGATAAGATTCCATTCATTACATTAGTCTTAAGTAGCATCTGTCATGGGTACCTACCAAGAACAAACAAAGTCACATTTGTACCTCAAAATAAATTAGCGCAGCCTGGAATTAGTTCCTGTGTATATTGCTGCTGGCTACCTACCTCAGCACCAGGTGAGCGACTTGTGTATAGAATTGAAATAAAATCTCTTAACCCTAATTCATAGTGCAAGATTTGTTTCACATGCAAAAAAAAATAAAATAAAAATAACTTCTGGTTTCCAAAAATGTGTTGTGTTCAAAAAGTCAAATACTGGGCTTATTATCAACTTGCTGCAAAACATACAAAACGAAAGTTACAAAAAATGCCCCTGTGGATTAGCATCTACTGAGGAATTTGCTGGACTCGTATATGCTACCAGTATACTGGATCCCCAATAACAAAAATATAACAACATTTTACTGGCGAAATTCAGATTTATTATTATTATGAGGAACATTATGTAGTGGGAAATGTGGGTGAGTTGGGTATCCTATTCTTGATTTAATACTAGTATTTTGACAATGTACCCTACTAAACATTTTGACTGGATACTTTTTAAAATATTATTAACCTAAAGTCTTGGATTTTAGCTCCATTTGTAGACTACCATAAGGATATGAATTGCTGATGCTACCCTTCTGTGGGAAACCTATACTATTGTTGCATGTAAACCAAGCCATGGAATCTTCTGTCCCATTTGAGCTGTTAGGGCTGACTGATAAAAGCATTCAATTTTTGTAAACCAGCTGTACAGACACTTCTCATTACTCAGCGACCCCTTCTAAATTGTACCAATTACCGTAAAGGTCTCAAATTTCGATCAGACTCCTCTTTCGAGTGACTTGATCAACCTGGACAGTAACAATATGAACCTTTGCCTTGAGCAGGTCATCTCCAAGCTGCTGGTAATTGGAAGTGGCAGCACACTTCTGTTTGGCTGCCTTCTAGCGACTTGTACCCTATAACCATACACAAATTGATCTGACATGTGATATTAGATGGAATTACCAAGCAACCAGTGAGGAGAAAATTCTTCATTGTTAAGGAACCTTTGTTTGAAATTAAATAAGACTTTCCCTCTCTAGCTGGGAGCACTTTTCCAGTATACTGAGTACTGTGGCACCAACAATGTTACACAGTAAAACCAGCTTATAGAACTAAATGACAAAATAAAGAACCTTTCTTAACTGGTCACCCTAGTCCCTATGATTTGTGTGTGTTGGTTTGTTATATGATCCGTTGCCTAAATAAAATAGTGTAATGATGCTTTTTAGCAAACTTTTTATTCTTAAAATAGACATTTAACCCAAAGCTGGTAAAGCTGTAAATGATCCTGACAGTTAACATAGCATAACTCAACCCAGTGTTAAAGGGCATGTTGAGGGAATTACATTAATTGGTGTCAGTTAAATTACAGTATCTGTCTCAATGTTTAAGGCAATTTTCAGGTTTGTCGACAGTTTTACAAAAAACATAAAGCTAATGCTGTTGATTTAGACAATTGAGGACATTATAAAAATGTTGCGGATTGATTGATTATAAAGACAAAATTAAACTACATTTTTTGCAGATGTGATTTGTGGTTAAGATCAAATCCTTCTTGTTTAATATCTAAAATAAATGATGGGAGAGTTCTTTTTATGTATAATTGGGAGGATATATAGGGCAAACTTTATAAAAAAAAAAAAGAGACTGATTTAAGGAATGCTTTTAAAGAATGTTTATAGACATTCTCTTGGATTAAACAGCTCTTTGAAATGTAAAAATGAACATCTAACCCTCATTAAAACATTTGAGGTTTCATAGACAGCAAACTTGCTTGAATACATTTAAAAAAAAAAAAAAGACCTGATATGTATTTGTATGAAATGGAAATTGTCACATTAAAATTCTACTATTTAATTATTCTTTAAAAAAAATCATGTTTCAAATCATTGTATAACAGGTGAATTGTAGGCTACTACATACTATTACTACTGACAAGTGATTTCTTGCATAGCCTTTTATCATTCCCCTGTGGTAACACTAGGAATGAAATTGCAATTCAATATTGCAAATGTTATACAACCATATGAAAATCCAGTTATGTTTTAATAATTTTTTTTTTTTTTTTTTTTTTTACCTTGCGTTTTACAATATTTTGACATTCAGAAGCCTATGGGTTAATTTTATACAAAACATGTGGGAGGCAGGAGTTACACAGCTCTTCTGTATACACACTTAACTTGGTTCCATTGTAGATCTGGAGCATAGCATGAGGAGGATTTTACATGAGGCAGTTAACATGGGGAAAGCAAGAACCAATGTGTGATTTCTACAGTAATATGAGGAGATTACAAGGGGAATTGGGTAAATGCAGTCCTGTAAAAAAAAAAAAAAAAAAAAATGATGATAGTGATCTGGGTGACACTATTGAAGCTTCCTGTCTCTCATTGTGAAGCAGACCTGTAGGAGCGGGTTTCAGTAGAAAAGCCTATTTGCACTTCTGAAATATGCCATTGTTAATATGCTATGCCACAGTATGCTAATTGCCTATAATACAATCGAATAGCCACATGTTACTTTAGCAACAGGTATATAATATTAGCTGCCGTGCTTTGTACACAAGAGGCCTGGAGACACTATGGACACAGCAGCTCTGGAGCAGTGGATTCACGGCTCAATCAGTTACAATCTTTCATGTCATTTGGCTTGTTTACTTATTCTTTCAGCATCTGCAGTATGGGCAATTTATTTCCCACAGAACTGGCCTTGACAGCCAGCAGTCTGTTCATTACACAACACAATTTGATGTCTTTGTGGATCCAGTTCAAAGGCAATGTTAGCTTAGGAACAAGAACATACAGCCACTATGGAAAAAGAGAGTCATAATAACAAAGTGGTTGGATATTAAAGCAGGACTCGCAGCAGTTTTGTGTTGAAAAAAAAAATATTTTAAAGCTTAGGTTATTGCTCCTTTACCATTTCTGGCTAACATTGTCCTGCTGAATTAAGCTTCTATATACTGTATGTTCACAATGAGGTTTAGTCGGATCTAAATACTGCCGTCCTTTACTCCTACATTAATCCAGCTTGGGGTTCTCCTTGTGTAATAATGTTAATAAATACAATGCAATAAGGTCTGCAAACAATCAGGTTTACACATTTTAGGCAATAAAGGTCTTCTACCGTTAGGAACGTTAAAATAAACCCCACTATGTCCCGTTCCTTTCAATATGTCTGACCGACAGTCTGGCATCTAATTTAGTATTTATATGGATTGTACTTTACAGGCTTAACCTCCATCACTGTCGAAAGCAGTAAATGGCAGGCAGGAAGATGTTGGAAAAACACATTGAAAAGGAAAATAATCCAATCAATATGTTGAATATTCTAGGCAGAGCCGCGGTGGAGTGTCGCAGTGGGGTCTTAATGGAGAGTGAAAGACTGTTTGTGTTTGAGATGTATTGAAGGAACGTAACATCAATGCTTTGGGTAAATTGTTGTCCTGGGAAGAGTCACACGTAACTGCAAAGATCCGCTGTTTACCTGCTCCTGACATTATTGGTGCAGATAAATGCAAGCCGCCTGCTGCTGCCCTGAAGGCCTGGACACCTCTGCTGCCATTCTGTGATTGCTGTTTAGTCACTAGGTCTCAGCAATCCCTGATAATTGCAGCACAATTTGGCTTTTTGCACATGTCATAGATAATCATCTTCCATCACATTTCTAAGACAAAAGGCTACACGTGTCGCGTCATTAAAGTTTTCTGGCAAATTGAGATTACTGTAGCAATTTTCTTTTACTTAGCAGTGCCTGTAAATGAGGCTGGCAGCGAAGACAGTGTCTGTGTGCTGCCGAAATTGGTCATGTTTTTTTTTTTTTTCTGAGTAAAAGGGACAGGAGTAGAAAGCTCATAACAAACAAAACATTGATATTTAACGCAGGAACGGCTACACCTGACATCATGCAGTCGCTGGTTTTGAATGCTGTATATTTCAGTAATAGAAAATAATCAAATAGTTTTTAACAGATCCCTAGACCTAACTCAGGCCCAATGGTCACTTCAGCCAAGTTATACAAACTGACTTACAGGATAAAACGTTTCTTTTACTTTGAACAATGAAGAAAGCTGCTGGTTGGTTTTTCACAGGAAAGAAGCCAGTGAAGGGATGGGGACAGTTTCAGTCTCCACTGAAATATCCCAGGAAGTGCAAGAGTCTTTAATTTAGCCCAGTGTTATACCAGATATGTTTACTGTAACAAGGGTTTCTTTCAAAGCTGCACTTTTGAGACCTATATAATGAATGGATGTGCATGGTGGAGCAAATCTGTGGAGCTATTAGATACAGCAACTGCAAGAAAATCGCAGTGAGTTTTCTATGTTGACGGTGTGTGCGTACGTTGATGTTCTGGCTGCAAATACCAGAAAATTAGTTTTATTGTATTGTACTTCAGTTTAATGTCAGTACAGTATAAACCCAAAAGCTAGACTACCTAACTGGTCTGTTTTAAAATCTTTTGTTTGTTTATCTTTGCTGATTGGACAGCCTGATTTGGCTTCAGTGTTTGAATTGGGTCCACAGTGCAGTCCACACATTGTCCGCCAGTATCTCTATTTGCACACATGCTGTGATGAACTGTGATTAGTATAATACAGGTTGTTTTCTTCCTATACTGATTTCAGATAAACAGTGAAGATTGCACTGTACAGTACATGCAATATCCACAATAAATCCAGGCATGTACTGCAAGATGGGATTGGATTGAAGAAGTAATAACAACATGCTGCCAACATCTACCATCCCAATAACACAATCAACACAATAGTACGCTTGGCATGCCTTGAACCTGTAGGTATTCTACTCGTGCATTAGCTAAAAATGACTTCTTCGTCGTGTCAGCATTATGCAGTAAAGGAAATGGAGGTTTCTGCTGGGAAAGAAATATCAGGATTCCCACCCAGACCTGCTGTGGGATCAAGAACCCACTCGAGGAGCTATATCCAGAAGTGCTTGTTAGAGCCTCGTTCTGAGATGAAAGCTATGATTAGATTATGGTGTGTCTTCTTGTCATCCTTGTAAAAGGTTATTGCTTCCCATAATTGTGGCAGTTTTAATGCCACCCTGTGTTCACCAACTCAGCTAATAATTGCAGTTTAATTGGCTTGTTATGTCCCCATATGCTTCGACTGCTCCTCGGCTGACACTGTTGTCCCGTGTACTTGATAAGGCCAGGGAGCTGAGCTTGTGTCTGTGTGGAGATTGGTAGCTGTGCTGCATGAACAGGCTATCATATTTGTCAAATTGTGTTATCAGTTACTGCATCAATTTTAAATCATCCAAAAAAAAAAAAAAAAAAAAAAAATGGCATACAAAATAAGGCCCATAATCTGAATGCAGAATAGGCTTCTTGTAAAACATCATCACAAATCCTATGAAATTTTTATTTTTTTTAATACTGCAGCATCTGAGGTTTGATAACTTTTAACAATAACTGGGTTTGATTTGTATGCTGTTTTATTTGTGTTCCTTCTTGACATTTAACCCTCTGTTGTCATGCTGAGATGAGTAAAATAAACCTGGTACACTCACGTCTGTACAGTGGAATCTGTTGCCTAATTCATATGTTACGGAGTCACTTCCTTTGTGTTGTGTCTTTTTGTCACATTAAATTATATTCTAATAGTCATCTCAGCGCTGGTATATTGCATATACATCAGATTCTATTGTGCAAGGCTGTAGATCTGTGTTTAAATGATTAAACATTTAAATAATGCCCTATTTCTTACCATTACTTGAGTAGCCTTGATGGCCAGTACGACACCTAAGGACAATTTAGCCACATTAAGTTTTGACCAGCAAATAGCTAGTGTTTTGTGGAGCTCGACTTTTCTGACATACAGGATGTTTATAGTGGGGGTGGCACTAGTTCAAAGTTTAAACATTTTAAATGTTATCAAAAAACATGCAGGACAAATATACTGTATATGTTAGCCTTAGAGTTTACATACAGTAGTATTAAGTGTACATTTTAGACCAATTTAGTTTTATGTTCAATATTTGTACACATTCTTTTCCATATCAAATTAAATGCTGTACTGTCTTATACACAAATACATGTTGTAGTAATTTTTTATATATATTTTTTTAAAGTGATGAGTGCTTTTTCAGATTGATTACAAACATTAACAATTTGTTCAAATGTAAATGTTTAAGTACCATATTCCTTTGAACTTAAGATGCCCTTGAATTTAAGATGCAGTCAACATTTCCCACCCTCACTTTTAGGAAAAAATAAAACCTCAAATAAATATGCATTTACAAAGACACAACCTCAATTACACATCTGGAGGTAGTTTGCGGCTGTCTCACACAGAGCATTAGTGCTGCTTCTCATTTCCAGTCATGATTACTCACACAACAGTTTTTCTCCCAGTTTGCGGAAGGTGGTATTGCTTGGCATGTCAGAAAGTATGGGGGTCTGATCAGCATTTCCAATCTGTCCAAGCTGGTACTGTTAGAACGGAGCCTAATAACGAAATGCTGAAAGTGTAAAAAGTTCTCTTTGAATTCCTCAGGAAGCTAATAATGCTTTTTGAAAATGGTTGCCTGTATGTCTTGGATGAGTCGAGATTGGTCAGTAACGGTTTTGGTTGTTTTTTTCTCGGCAGTAAGTCACGTTGCTGTTTGTGTACTGGGGCAGTGACGTCTTTGTTCATCTTTTCTCAGCAGCCAGTCACGTTGCTGTTAGTGTAAAAAATTGTTTAAAAGGTGTGTCTTAAATTCAAAGAAATACGGTATGTTTTAGTATACTAGAGAGGGTTACTAAAATTAATTAAAAAACAGTCTTGCGTGTCACACTTTATTATAGCACATTGAAAAGCTTTAGGAGTGTTGCGCAACTCAGAGCAGCTAACGAAGCGAGATTCTGTACAGTTACCATTCAACAGCCTGTTCTCACTGTCTGGAAATCCAATTTATTTAAGATTACGTTGTGCTCATACACTGTGCATGTCAGCTCATTGCAATCCAGAACTCTGCTTGAGACCCATACTGTGTCTGACTTTTTCAGTCTTCTTTGAACATTAGTGTACCAATGGCAAGAGACATATTGAGTCAAATAAAGGATGTACTACTATGTCTTCAACTAAGAATGAGCTGAATTTTTCCGATGTATATTACTGTAAACTGATTCTGCGATTGCAGTTCGCCTTGTGCATCTGTATTTCCCTTTCAATGGAATGACAACCATTACCGAATGGGAAAAGCCCTCTCTGACCCCCAATCACTGAGCATATATAAAAAAGCTGCCCTATCAGGGCCCTGCTGTGAGGAGCTGGTCCCTCTAGCCTGCTGAAGAGAGATGTCCTCACAGTAGCATATCGACATTTTCTCTCTCACTTCACTGAGACAGGTCACAAATTGCCTTGTGCTTTCTTTGTCCGAATTTGGCTGATTTGTTTGTTTATACCTTCAAATTAATTATTATTCACGGCAAAATTACGCTTTTGAGCATTATTGAGAGCGCTCCTGCCTGATTCTCCTGTCAGTTTACTGACTATAGCTGGTTTCGACCCCTCTTGTGAGATTGGCAAGCGGCCATTACTCTCTTCCACTACCTTGTGTAGTTTTCTCTACCATGTTTGTAGCTGTTGTGGTGGTGTAAGGTGACCCCGCAGGCTCTCAGCGTCGTCCTCTATATCAATGTAATTGGCCACAGCTACCAGAAAAAAAAAAAACAGCTTCTCAAGCCTCTGGCTTTCCTAGAGCGGCTGTGCTTATCCTCGGCGTCCACGCTACACAGCCCGGCATCGACCACTCTTGTACTCGCCGACTTCAGGCTTGAAACACCACTCCTGCTCCGGCCCCGATTGACTCGGCGTCGGTGTGAACGTCTTCGGCGCTATCTACAGCCCAGCACCGACCGCTCTCCCTCTGCGCCAATAGACGCGTTACCGACTGCTTGGCACCAAACACGGTTCCTCTCGGCACCGAGCGCAGCAGCCCCTCCTACGCACGCAGTGCGTTCCACTGGGTCCTCCGCTGGTTTTCACCAGTGTGACCACGCGGCCCTATCCCCAACGGAGTCTCTTTCCGTTCATGGGAGAATGAGGTCTGTGGTCCAGGGTCCTCCGCAGAGGTCCTGTAGGACCCCCCCAAGCCCCCCCCCCCCCCTGCCACAGTGACTAGGGAGCTCCCCCGCACACCTGAGTCACCCTCCCCTTCTCCACCACTGGTACAGAGGCGTAGGCGCCTCTCAAGGGAGGCGAGATGGTCACCGCCGCCCTGCCACAGTGACTAGGGAGCTCCCCCGCACAGCTGAGTCACCCTCCCCTTCTCCACCACTGGTACAGAGGCGTAGACGCCTCTCAAGGGAGGCGAGATGGTCACCGCCGAGGCGGTACTGCTCGAGGGGGCGTTCACCAGGGGACAGGCGGTCACCGCGCAGGTACCGCTCTCCTTCCCCGCGCAAGCGCAGATGCTCACCATCAGAGTCACCTCAGAGATTCCCAAGCTCGGCTGAGCGGTGTTTCCAGGAGCTGGCAGAGACTGTAAAGGCTCAGCAGACAATGCTGGAGACCCTGATTTAAATCTCAGGGAAGACTGGGCAGCCCCAACTTCCCCAGTCTCGATCTCCAGCGCCTAGACCTCCTAGCCCAGACGAGCTGTCTTTTACAGCGTCGAGGTCAGACGTGTCTGACCCAGCCACATCCATCGGGCAAGCCACAGCAGGGCGCTCCTTACCGCCCCTGCTGCATGTGTCTCAAAGGGAAGTGTTCCGGGCACTCACCACGGACGTTCCCTGGCTGGCAGAACAGGAGGGAAAGGGGAACCGCTTCTTACAGAAGAAAGGGCACCCACAGCATGCCCTCCCCTCTGCACTTTGCCTTTCAAGGCAACACGTACGAATTCTGTGTGCTGCACTGGCTCCACTCAGGCTGCGGGGTGTTCGGATCCTGAACTATCTGGACGTTTGGCTAGTTTGCGCACGTTCTAAAGCACACGCAGAGGCGCACACAAAACAGGTCATAGATCATGTGACGAAGCTAAGGCTCTTGATACACCAACAGAAGAGCAACTTCGTACCTTCTCAGTCAACAATGTTCCTGGGAATCAAATTGAACTGTGTGTGCATGCTTGCCTCACTGTCGAAAGACAGGATTCGGTCATTGGAAGCCACACACTCCCTATTCAGAGAGGATGCTCTCCTACAGGTCCGAATATATCAAAGGTTGTTGTGGCTGATGGCAGCCGCCTCGAGAATCCTTCCACTAGGGCTGCTGAGAATGCGCCCGCTTCAAGTCTGGGTAAATACGCTTAAGGTGCACCCAGTCCGAGATCGGTACCGGCTGGTGTTAGTGTCCAGACAATGCCAGAAGACACTGGAGTGCTGGCTCCGTCCCGACAATCTGCGACTTGGATCTCCCTTCGGATCCCCTCACAGAAGGGAAGTGGTCACTACAGATGCCTCCAGCCTGGGCTGGGGAGCTGTCTGGAATGGGAGAGGAATAAGAGGTCAGAGGAAGGGACATTGGCAGCAGGCGCACATAAATGCCCAAGAGCTGCAAGCAGTAAACCTGGCGTTATCTCATTTTCACCAGCAGTTAGTGCACAAACATGTGCTGGTCCGGGCGGACAATACTACATTGGAAGCCTACATAAACCACCAAGGCGGCCTGCGCTCGTCAGGCCTTCACCACGCAGCGCACAGACTCCTGTCCTGGACTCACAGAAACTTGCATTCCATCAGAATGGTTCACCTCCCAGGTGTGGACAACAAGGCAGCAGACTTCCTGTCCAGAAGAGCTCCAGACAGCTCGGAATGGAGACTGCATCCTCAAGTGGTGAAACAGATTTGGGAGAGGTTTCGTACTGCACTAGTCAACTCATTGTCCCCTATGGTTCTCCATGGAGAGAGACGGGGGCCCTCTGGGAGTAGACGTGCTAGCCCACCCACAGGGGCTTTTGTATGCATTCTTTCCGCTACCATTATTACCCCTGACACTAGAGAGGATCAGGGTGGAGAGAGCACAGGTTCTACTGGTTGTTCCCAGATGGCCGAGGCGCCCCTAGTTTGCTTTCCTCTCCGACATGTTGACGGGTCAACCGTGGCAGCTCCCGCTGCGCAAGGACCTCCTGAGCCAAGCGGAGGGGCTATTATGGCACCCGAACCCAGCCCATCTCCAACTCTGGGTCTGGCCATTGAACGGAGCGGTCTATTTGGACGAGGCTTGCCAGATGCAGTGGTAGAAACACTACAGTTTGCTAGGGCGCCAAGCACTTGAGCCCAGTACTCATACAAATGGAAAGTTTTCCAAGACTGGTGCATTGCCGAAGGTCACGATCCTGTGACTTGCCCTATTGAGACGATATTAACCTTCTTACAACACCTGTTTGATGCAGGCAATTAAGCGTCCACTTTGAAGGTATACCTGGCAGCAAAATAAGTGTGCCACGAGAAATTGACTCTGTGAAAATGACGATATGCTACTGTGAGGACCTCCCTCTTCAGCAGGAGGTGGGAGGGCCCTCCTCCTCACAGCAGGGCCCTGATAGGGCAGCTTTTTTATTTATGTTCAGTGTAGGTGGTCAGAGAGGGCTCTTCCCATTCGGTAATGGTTGTCATTCTTTTTCAGGAAATCAGGGTTATGGTAATAACCCAACATTATATTACAACTTCCCAACAAGATCAAAACGGAACACACTTTTCTGGGGAGGTTAAGACTTGGCAATTTATTCATGGCACTGCAGGAGTCGTCAAATGGACTGGACAAGCACTGAAAAGGTTAAACAAGAATGAATACGAGCAATTAGTCTTGTTTCTCGCTAGGGGGCCTGGCATTCATTGAACAGAGAACAAGGTTAAGCAGAACAAGACGAATCAGGCCCAACTGCTTGCCACTTTGCATAGTGTTGCTAGTTTTTCATCTGCTGAATTTAATAGACGTCCAGCTCTAAAAGAGTTTCAGATACAAATGAAATGAGTTGCTTTATTACGGTTATTCATCTTTTTGGTGCTTTTGCGTTCTCCCCTTTACCCCAGGCTAATTCTGTACTGTACCCAGCTCACTGGCACAGCTGGCTTTGTGCTTGTACACTTCAGCAATTGAAGTGAAGTAACATGCTTGTTTTAAAAAACACTAAAGCAAAAAGGTTGCAAAGTAGATCACAGTTTGAACACAAGGCTGTTTTCAGGGCTGGTATTCGGGGCACAATGCAAATGGATTTCACAGGCTGTGGAGCAGAAATTAAATAAGATCAGGGGGCCAAATACTCATCTCAATGCACCTGTGTATGACTCAGGAGTGACAATGTATTGCCAGTGTAGTTAACACTAGTTAACAGCCCTACTCAATCCATCTACTGTCTGCTATTTATTTGTTAAATGCCCAGACGGCCAAAAAAAAGTTGAATGCAAACTGTGCAAGTGACTGTTGATGTATCATGGAGGCACAACCAATCTCCAGGGTTACTAGACAAGCCTAAGGTAGTATCTAGTAGTACTGTAGTAGTAAAATGTGACTGACTGATAACCTGCTTGGAAAGGAACTGTTTGAACCTTCCTTCGGTAATGTGATCCGAACCTTCGAAGGTCAAAATGTACCCTTCGTTGCAGCCCTCATTCGGACAGGCCAACTACCCATGCACCTAATAATACACAATCTATCAAAACTGCTGCTGTGTTTAATACTACTACTCTGTAAAAACTGTCTAGTGTATACTGTAGTTTTTACTGCAGACCTGTTTTTCTCTGGGCTCAGTTTTGTGTACTCCAAGCAAACCTTTGTTTTCCATTGTAGTGCTTGTGTCTGTAGTGCCTATGAAGGTGAAGGTGAAAGATGCAGACAGTGTTGGTAGAAGCAGGCTACAGTTAGTCACAGTGTTGGTAGAAGCCATAAGAGGTTCCGTATACAGATCTGTGTGCAAGCGCCAGTTTTTAATGAAATAATTCAGAACATTTGTAATAGTCATCTTCGATAGTTCCAACCCTGCCTTCCTGCGGTTGGATGGCACACTGTTAAGGAGGATAATTACAGTAATGCAGTTGACATGAGGCAGGGGGTTTAAGTCCATGCTTGTGTGGTATCTGCACATGTAAGAAAAATAACCAGAGATTGATGCTTTAAAAAAAACAATGATGCAACATTGACTGTGACCAATACCCCTTTCACACAGCCAACTTATGACCGCTCAGAATTGGCACTGATGCGGAATTTTGGTCTGTGTGAATTGCTTACACTTTCACAGAGCTGTAATATTTTATGCTGTTTCTGAACCACCTCGAAGGATGGTGGGTGATGTTGAAATTTATGGGCAAATCGTCGTTGCCATGAAAACGATCTGTTGACTGACAGGTTTGAAAGTTGTACTTGCATGATCCCTTTGGCAGTGTGAAAGGGTTATGACGGTATTATACTGGCACAGATTGTACAATTTCGTGCTGCGAGAATGAAGGGGTATTTTAAAGATTTTTTTTAACGTCTGAGACGGCTCAGTAGTGGCATATGTGTGTGAAAGGGGCTCAAGACAGCTGTCTTTGTAGTAACTGCCACTATGATATAATTAGCTCGACTTGCAGAAATCCCCTCAATTAGCAGTTTACATGGGCTTCTTTGTCATCAAAGTTTGGACAAGGTGTCTCATTTCTTTACTGAAGAGTTCTCCAAACCTGCCTTATTGACAGCCAGGATCCCAGTTAAGTACTGTAATGTACACAATACTTATGCGTATAAACCATGTTATTTCTGATGGTGACGTCCAAAATATATTATTTGAGAGTTTGTGGATGTCCAATATATTATCTGAGCAGATTAACAGAAGAGAGAATGCTCAAATCCCTGTCAATTGGTCATTTCAGTAATATACCTAAAGGAGACTGGGTGCAGGATTAGAGATTCTTACTCTGGTCTAAGAGTAGAGACAGAGCTGTATAGCTGCTTGTAAGGAGAACCATCACTGTTGCTAGTAACCTTGAGTGCGAAGATGTATCTTGTAAAGACTAAAAGCTATTTTTGAAGGCTTCTAAAGTTATTACTTTCCTTTTAATTGTAAGTGGTACTGTTTCAGTAAACAACAACTGTTAATTGACCCAGAGGTTTAAATATACAGTTTTGATGATGATTCTGTATTTGTCAGTTGCCATGATTGTTTGTTTTCTGTAGAAACGAAGCTTTTAAAGTTGCTTAGATCCTGAATAGGACAACCTAAAGCAGGGTGCGTGGCATCAAAATGAAGCAGACTAAATCCATCACGAAAAAATGCAATAACATCAGCCTTCTTGTGATCAGAGTAGGAGAAAAACAAAGGACATTACTATTAAGAAATTATGCACATGTATAGAAAGTCATGGCAAACTGTTGTACCCTTATCTGAACAATGCAAACTGCACAGGATGATAATGGTGTTTTTCACTCAGGGTGAAGAGCACTCAAGTGAGAACCATTTCTTGGCTAGAAAAAGAAAAGTTCTAATTAGAGGATATTATCCCTTATAGCTTTTATGGTGTCAAGCTTGTATTCCAGATG
Organism: Polyodon spathula; assembly: GCF_017654505.1. Classification (NCBI taxonomy): domain Eukaryota; kingdom Metazoa; phylum Chordata; class Actinopteri; order Acipenseriformes; family Polyodontidae; genus Polyodon; species Polyodon spathula. Next base: position 18,946,153 of record NC_054546.1, on the reverse strand, counting down.
CATTTTTGCTACATTTGAGCAGTTTCAAAAGAAACACATTATTTTAAACACATAAAACACATTTATTGTAAAGTCTGTGCCACCTAATCGGATTGCTGTTTAAATGGGATATACTCTGGGTGACGGTGCTTCACAATGCTATATGTCGTTTAATTGGGACGTCACCAGGGTTTGAATTTCAGCGGGGGAATCGCACATTTTCCAAGTTGCTCTCGCATATCTGCAACTTTCAGTGTGCGAAAATCCCGCAGATAAATTTTAAGACACCAATATACTGTATTTTTCACCCAATTTAGAATGCCCGAAACACTACAACAATCTCTAAGGAAGCAGGTGTCAGTGACGAAAGCACTATGAGCCGCATTCTGAGTAGTTCTGGTTAAAATAAATAAATAAATAGTACTGCTGGATATTTTAAGTGCCGCGAGACTATATTCTCTCATACGTGATTCTCAGCCGCTATCTTTAAGGATTGTAGAAACTCAGTACACTCCAGTATAAGTAAACCAGTTTTGATAAAAAAAAAACACGATATTAAGTCTATCAAAGTGTTGTTTTGCAAGAGGTGACTTTCGCTTTAACTCTTAAAAGCTCCATTCATTTTGGGGCGCCAGCGCACCGAAGGTTACGCACATATTACTCAGGCACCTTAAAAGTCACCTACCTTTAAAAGTACAGACTCTGGGCTTTCCAAAGACGTATTCAGTGAGTGTATAGGGTACTCCTAGCCAGAACTACGATCATCTGAAGTCAAGCCTTTCATCATGTGACAGAGTTCATAACTTAGGTTTCGTTTTGAGTCTCTTGTTACCTCTTTATAGCAGCTAGACTGAAAGGGGCGGTATCATTAGAAATCTTAGAAGCTCAGCTTCCCCCCGTGTTCATTTCATATTGGGTTAATATATATATATATATATATATATATATATATATATATATATATATATATATATATATATATATATATATATATATAGCTAGTAGTGCCAAACATGATTATTTTGGGAAAACGTATTTTGTTTTTCTCTTTTTTTTAAACATATATTCTCATCTCTACCACATATAGTATGCCTGGTCCTGTTGCAACTTACATAGTATGAAAGGTAATTTTGTGGCCTTTCATTTGATATATTACGTGCATGCAGCACAAACTATCCAGTACTTAAACATACATACATGAAAACCGTGAAAAACTGGTGGAAATAGTGTAAAGAGTAAAAAAAAAAAAAAAAAATGGAGCACTGGTTAAAAAGAAAAGCACCTTTTTCTTCAGCTGCATACAAAAAATTCATGTCAGGCAATTGCAAAAGCAATGGAGAGTGCTCTGTCTCACAGGGATGAACAACTGGTCTCCTGAAACGGCTTATTTTAAAGCAACACCAGTGTGAATGATGATGCAGTAATATGTATATATTTTTTTATATGCAAAAGTGCCTTTTCTTTTGCCATTCCCCACCTAAAATTTTGGAATTCCTCATTGGCTGCAATATATGGGGCGGAATCCCCCTAGCACACACAAATGAAATTCAAGGCCTGGTAGGTATTTCCAAATGATGAACAGAAGTCGCGTTTCAGAGCAAGACAAGTCACGTAGAGCAGTGCATTGAGAATGTGATTATCCTGTGACTTGCATCAATTGTGTAAATCACGCTGACCTCTTGAAAGAGCTGGAGTCTCCTGCCGTTTCTCAGGCTGCTGCTGCAAAGAAAGTTGGTGTGTCAACATCGCATATGCGATTTAATTTTGATTAGGAATAAAAAAGAACATGGACTCATTTTAAAATATATATTCAACATTTAGTCATAAAGTGATGTGATTTCATTCTTTTTCTTTTCATTAAGAATCAAAAAAATGTGACAGTCGTCTATACTACCTCTTTTAATTGGGACTGCTTATTCAGGATATTTTTCCTTCTCCTGTGGCATCCCGAGTGTTTGCCGACTATACTGCTGTAACACCTCATTTGATTACCTCATGACATCTAGGTTAAATTCCACTTATCCAATTTTCATTAAACTATTTATTGCCAGTTCTTAATCTTTAGTATTCTGTACGGTTGATATACTTCATGGTCATCAATGTTTTCGTCATACTGATGGCTCTAATTTTGAATTTACAGCTGTGTTTTATTTAATTATTTTATGTATTTTTCTTAATATATGGAGTGATCCTATGTCCTACTAAGTTTCCCAAAAACATCTTGCATCCCTACTTTTAGTAGCAGACTTGGTATTTTTGTTGTGCCAAATACCCTTTGGCAGGAATGTAGTATTTATTGTGTCTTACAGGTTTCAAAGCTGTCTGTGTATCTTATTGATCTTATTAAATATTTCTGATGAAATCCCAACACCCTGGTGTTTCACAGATAGAAATACACTCCTGATACTCTATGAATGTTTAGATCCTTGATTTCCATAACCTTGGCCTTGCTTGAATGAAATAAACATGGGCAGTATTTTGATCCACTGCTGTTTAGAGCAGTTAAGCAGACCCCAGTGATTGCAGTATGTTGTGGGTCTTTCTCATTGCAATACAGCTCTAAACAGTTGGTGCCCTTTTAATTTGTGAGGCGGCAGTAGCAGTGAATAGTCTGAATGCTTTCAAAGTCAAGTGGTGTTCACTAGTGATTTTCGAAAGGCATAAACTTTGTGCAAACTGATGGATGTTATTGAATACAGCAATATCCTGTTTTCACCACAGGATATGTACTGTATATGCTTTTTATCACAGTTCCACTTAAAGATTACATTTTAATAAAGGGAAGGGGATAAAACAAAGAATGGAACAGAATTGGATGATGGTCCTTTGATCACCTATAGTAATTATATTTCTGTTTTGTTTCTGTTTTTGTACAGGCTGAAATCATCAAAGGAAACTCCCAAAGTGTTGGCCTGACATTCAGGCAGGCACCAACCATTGAAGGGGATGCTGTGCATGTCAGTATTGAGACTGTAGTCCCCAACTCCCCTGCTGCCCTGGCAGACCTTCAGAAAGGAGATAGACTCATTGCCATCGGAGGTGAGTGGTCATGCAGTTTTAACACTGCAGATTTAATAGTCTTTTGAATTATTTGTCATAATTAAGACAAATCCTATATTTGTTATGCTGTTTTGATACAGTAACTGTGAAGATTGCACTGGTGGTTTTGCTATCTGTGCAGGGATGGAAATAAGACTTCTATTGCATAGCACTTTCCCCCATTCCAGGTTTAAATATAAGCTTGATTAGCCACAGTGTATAGATAACAAGTCAGGGGTGTGTGTGATTTAAACTTGTACTGAAACCAGGAATGGATTAAACTGATGTGCAACATGAGTCTTATTTCCATCCTTGCTGTGTAAAACCATGAAAAAAGCACCACCTAAAACTTAGGTATTATGTATGTTATGAGTTCATGAGCAATAGATAGATGAGGCTGTCATGACATGGCTACACAGGAGATTGTGCAATTAAGAACTACTGTACAACAGGGCTACTCAACCCTGGTCCTGGAAGGCTGCTGTCCCTCCTGGTTTTTGTTCCAACTGTACCCTAAATTACTTAATTGGACCAATTAAGTGCTTATTAGAAGCTTAATTGGTCCAATTAATCAATTTTCTGTACAGTTAGAACAAAAACCAAGAGGGACAGCAGCCCTCCAGGACCAGGGTTGAGTAGCCCTGCTATACAATAATGATGTGGTATGTTTTTTGGTCTTGTCTGAAGCATACCATGTAAAGCATCAGTGTATGTTATAGATCTTGAGTGTATACTGTGTCAAAGGTGCTATAGCTGGAGCTAGCACACATGGAAATTTCAAACAACTGTCAAAGGAAACACCTCTTGGTATGCAAATTCAACTTCCCAAAAGCCTTCCTTATTAAAAATGAAAAGCTTATTATTACTCTAGATCTTTGGTCTCCAACCCTGGTACTGAAGAGACCCAATCCTGCAGGTTTTATAGGTATCTTATCATCAATGGCTAAAGTTCTGGAACACCTGTTAATCTTGAGTAATTCAGCCAATAAGTGGTTCAGTTAAGTAACAGAGCTCGGTTGAAACGAAAACCAGAAGACCCTGTAGCTCTCCAGGACCAGGGTTGGAGACCCCTGCACTAGATAGTAGACATCAACAGGTTTCCAATTAACTGTTTGAACTGAATGCATCCAAACACTATTTTTAACATGTGTTGTTTTATCCTAGCACACAGTTTAGTAATCAATATATCATACATGTAACTGTCCTCAGTTTTTTGGAAATTAGTAGCATTAAAATATGTATTTATAATGTAGAAATAAGAGATTGAATGCACAGAGTAGGAGATTGTAATGACTTAATTCTCCTACCAAAACATTAGTATTTCAGCATCCCAGATTATGTCAATTGCCACTCGGGTCTCACGGGCACAGTCTCAAGGTCCACCTGTATAACATGGAATTGTAGTGTACCCTTAAAAGATTCAGTGAAAACAACTTTTAAGTGAGGCTTTACAATACTATGTACTGTAACGTGTCTCTAATAATGGTAGAAGCACTTTGTTTTCTACAATTGTTCTCACTGATTTTCTAGGAGTGAAGGTGACCTCTTCAGTTCACGTCCCGAAGCTTATTAAGCAGGCTGGGGATAAGGTGTTGGTTTACTACGAGAGGCCAGTGAAACATCAGATACAGCCAGTGGGGGCGCTGCAGGAAGGGTTCACTCAATTGGAAGAGCCAGCCTACCTGACGCAGCCCGTGTACGAGGAGGACTCTGCCAGCATCAACACCTTAGACAGCAGCGATGGCAAAGATTTGGACCCTGAGTCAGAAGAGCAGGTGTATGAAGTGAAGCCACCAAGCAGTGATATCAAGGAAGAGTCTCTGCTGAACATAAACCAAAGCCCCAAAAGGACAGTGGCCAACCTTGCTTCTAAACCCCTAGGAACCGTATCCCCCATCCTTAACCGCAAAGTGAACCTGGGAGGTCTTCAGGCGCCACTGAAGCCACAGCTGAAGGATGGGACTAAACCTCCCCTCCCAAAAAACACAGAGCCCCCAGAATCAACTCAACAGCAAGGCAAGCCTTTGCATGTCCCTCCAAACAGACCCCCTGTGCCCCCAAGACCACACATTAAGCTGACCCTGGCTTCCTCAGAAACACAGTGCCTACTGGATTCAGGAGACGCCCCCATCGAAAAGCCGGAAAGACCGCCTCCACCTTCGAACAACGGGGAGAAAGCAGCTGAGAAGTCGCCTGTGAAACCCATGGAACAAAACGAAGAGCTGGAACCCTCAAATTCAAGCAAAGTGGACTCTAAAGACAAGATTTCTGAAAGCTCCTGCAGCACTAAGGATAGTGTGGAGGATCAAGCAATGTGGGAATCCTCGGAAGCCGTTTATCGCAACCGAACTGCTAGATGGAAAAAAGCCTCACAAGTGTTTGAGCCAGAGAGTCACCAGAAGTACCTTAACATAGCACTTTGGTGTAAGGACCCTTTTAAACTTGGTAGTCTCATCTGCCTCGGACATGTAAGTTTGAAACTTGAACACATCGCCTTGGAATGTCTGTCTACATCTTCTATGGAATATCAAACCACTTTCAGGCTAAACACACCAGAACCAAAAGCTAGTGTCAGCAGAACTGCTCTGAGAAATCTAAGCAATCACAAGGGATTTAATGAAAAACTGTGTTACGGGGATGTTGTTGTAAACTTCACCTATTTGAAAGAGGGGGAATCTGAGCACTCTAGCAGTTTGATGGAAAGGGAAAGAGAATGCAGCGTACAGGAAGATGCACCGCAATTTCCCAAAGAAGAAGCTAACCTCCCACCAATGCTGATTACAGAAGTCAAGCATAATTTCCAAGACACACAGTTTCAAAACCCAACTTGGTGTGAGTACTGCAAGAAGAAAGTTTGGACCAAAGCAGCATCACAATGCATGATCTGTGCCTATGTGTGCCATAAGAAATGCCAGGAAAAATGCCTAGCGGAGAACCCTTACTGCGTGGCAGGTGACAAGAGGGTGGACTTGGAAGCAAAGTCAACCCTGAACAAGGCCACAGGGTTGACCAGACATATCATCAACACTAGCTCCCGCTTGTTAAACCTAAGGCAGATACCTAAGTCTCGCCTTGTGGAGCAGGGGCCAGAGACAGTCGAACCCTCTCCGAAACACACGCCCAACACATCTGATAATGAAAGCAGTGACACAGAGACATATGTTGCCGGCAGTCCATCCAAACGTCCAGCTCCTGCAAGTACAAAACTAGTTAGAAAAGAAGGAGGCTTAGATGACAGTGTGTTCATCGCTGTCAAAGAAATCGGCCGAGATCTTTACCGGGGGTTGCCGACAGACGAGAGATCCCAGAAGCTGGAACTGATGTTAGACAAGTTGCAACAAGAGATCGATCAGGAGCTGGAACACAACAATTCCCTTGTCCGAGAAGAGAAAGAGACCACTGATGCCAGAAAGAAGTCTTTGATTGCTGCAGCCCTGTCCAAATCCGGAGAAAGACTACAAGCCCTAACCCTTCTCATGATCCATTACCGAGCGGGCATCGAAGATCTGGAGTCGATCGAAAGCACATCCCCTTTGGAGCAGCATGGCAGGAAAGCCAGGGGCTCGGAAGATTCCATCTCAAACCCGGAAGCGTTTGACAATGAGATTGCCAGTCCGATGGAAGCTCAGATACTAGATGAGATATCCGAAGAGCAGAGCTGTGTCGAAGCTCTGCCGTGAAGCAGGAGTTGAAAGCCTGTAACTTAGAAAATCCTTTTTGTCATGTTTTGTTTTTGTTCAAGCTAGATGTACAGGTGTATATTTTTCAAAAAGCAGTAAGACTGCAGAATGCTTCCCTTTCGATGGTTTGCTAAGTATTTAGCTTTCTAAAGAAAGGGCTTGCATGAAAGGCAATGGCATGTACTGTACTGAAATTGCTTTGTAAGTTACACTGCCCCAAAAAGTTTATCACTTCAAATGTACCGTTGTTCAGTTTGTTTAAGCAGTGTATTTTTAATTCTTTGTAACCTCTGTAAATCTGTGTCTGTGAGCTTTTTTTATTGCAGAGCTATTGATTGTTATTCTGTCCTGTAAAAGGGATTATATAAATGACATTTTAGTTTGTTACTGGTAGGGCTGACATTCACTAAAGCTTGAGGCCATTGCATGTGCAAAATGAATGGACTAAAACAACAGTCATTTTGGGACCAGGGTTGAAAATGTCAAAGTAGTTTCTTTGTTTTAACTTAGTTTTATTTCATTTTTTGTTGATGTTGTTTCCTTTTGCCACAAAGTGTATCACAAAGGCAAAAACACTGGCTTAAACTGTGTCCATTACAATTATTGAGTAAACCTGTATGTATATCTTGTTGCTTCTTGCTTTAGTAACTTTATACGTGTAAGATGATTTTTGTAAAACACTGGGGTAGAATGTAGTACAAAAATGCCAGACAATGTTCATTTTCATTACCAAACTGTGGTTTTCTGTTACATTTTGCAGCCCAGTATGACACCTGAGTGTGCTACAAATGTGTATGCACTGTTAATGTCTGCTTCTATATTTCTGCTGTAATTCTAGCATTTGGCAAAGCAATTTGGTAGCATTTAGGATGCATCGCTAAAGTATAAATGTGGTAAAATGATTAAAGTGAAAGTGCAATTGTAAATACTACCAATTACCTTGAAAGGGACACAGTTATTTAAAGGGAATTATTTTTATTCTTGCTTGATGTGACCAGAGAAACACATTGTATTTGTGCTGTAGGAATGTCTGTAGCAGTATTTTACCACCACAATACAAAAATGAGCCTCACTCCACACAAAAAAATAAATAAATGAGTACACCCCATTGAAGTAAACACGAGCACAGACGAAACGCAAGTAAGCAAATATTTCAGTGGTCCTTGAACCTAACAGATGTACCCTGCACTGTTTCTATTGATTTATAAATGGATATGTTACTTTGCCTGGCATTGCTACCTTCAGTTTAGCATTTTACAAGATGTTCTACAAAGTAATACAAATCATGTAATCATGCTTTACTGTACATAGCTGTAATAAACAATACTCGCCCGAAATTGCCTCATTGAATTAATGTGAAGATTTTTATTTATTTTTTTCCTTAGATTGATGGCCTTTTGAGTTGATTTTTTGGTTTAACATTTTTCATAAACTTTCAACTGCAGACCTTCCTCAGTAAAAAAAAAAAAAAAAAAAAAAAAGTTATAAGTTAAAAAGTTATACTTACTAAATTGCAGCTCCCTGTAAATGCCAAAATAAAAATCAGTCCAAATTGAGTTAAAAGCCCTGATAGCATAAACCTGACTACTTCTAAATCAAGCATGTCTGAGGCATCTTCATATCAGTACAAGTGTCAATTCAATGAGTGAGGCAACAGCATGATTCATCAGTCTCCTTTTTGAAGTTTAAACACTGATCCTTTTATACATTATTTATGAACTCCTAATATATAAAGTACACTCTTAAAATGTTGCATTGAGATTACATGTGCACCAAAATCTAGACAAAAAAGGAAATGTCATTAATATTCTACAGTAGTAACAAGAGTAATCAAAAGCCATTGCTAGCTGAAAACTGGTTAATGCCATCAAGTACACGCATCTATTATCCCAGCATCTGGCACCTAATTATTACCCAGAACTGAGACGGACACAATGATTATTATGTGGCAGTCCTTTCATGCGGACATCTTTAGTCTCAGTGTTTTTTTTTTTTTTAAATTCCCATGTACCATTGTCATCTAGTTTACATTGTATGTCAGGTTCTTCCAATGTTTAAAGAAAACGACTCAATTAAAAAGAAGCCCAGATTCACAATTATGTTAAATTCATTAAGGCATTTCAAGATAGACTGATATACTTATATTTACTGAAGTTATAGCCAGCACATTTTTGTTTATTTTTTGTTGCTGTGGATTTCTTTAACACAATTAAGTTAAATTATTACACCTGAACAAGTGAAAACTGAAAAAGGTTCTCATTTGGTCCCCAAGTGGCTTACCTGGTAAAGGCATGGCTGGATTTCACAGGGAGATACAATCTCCTTCTCATGCTACAGGGGGCCCCACTGTCCAGTTGCCCAGTGAACATCATGTGGACACTGGCAGGGCTAGCCTTTGTCCTCCAGGAACACTCTAAATTAGGGAGAAAAGCAGGGGTGAAATAAGTAAGCATGTTAAATGATGATAATTAAAAAAAAAAAAAAAAAAAAAAAAGTATATACAGTAACTAATGAAATAATTATATAAATCTTACCTGCTGTGGACTCCCATTCACTATGAAGATGAAGTTTACAGCAGGCATATAGTGCCTATGAGAAGTTTTAAGTTAGTTGCGTTACAACCTGAAATCTTGATGCATTTAAATTGATTTTTTTTTTTCCCTTTTGATTTACACAACCTACTCAACACTTTCCCAAACTGAGCAGCCGGGTTAGAAGGGCATTGGTCAGAGAAGCCACCAAGAGGCCAGTGACAACTCTGAAAGACCTACAGCGTTCCATGGCTGAGATGGGAGAAACTGTCCATGTGTCAACAATAACAGAGGTACGCCACAAATCTGGCCTGTATGGAAAAGTGCCAAGAAGGAAGCCATTTCTGAAAAAAAGCCCATGTAAAATCCTGCTTGGAATTTGCAAAAAGGCACATGGAAGACTGAAAAGATGTGGCAAAAGATTCTGTGGTCCAATGGAACAAAAATTGAACTATTTGGCCTAAATGCAAAGCGTTATGTCTGGCGCAAACCCAACACAGCACATCACCCAGGTAACGCCATCCCTACTGTGAAGCATGGTGGTGGCAGGATCATGCTATGGGAATGCTTTTCATCTGCATGGACTGGGAAGCTTGTCAGGGTAGAGGGCAAAATGGATGAAGCTAAATACAGGCAAATCCTTGAGGAAAACCTGCTTCAATCTGCAAAAGACCTAAGACCGGGATGGAGAGTCACCTTTCAGCAGGACAATGACCCCAAGCACACAGCCAAAACAACACTGGAGTGGCTTAAAAACAAGAAAGTAAATATCATAGAGTGGCCTAGTCAAAGCCCAGACTTGAATCTGATTGAGAATCTGTGGCAAGACTTGAAGATTGCTGTCCACCAACGATCCCTATCCAAATTGACAGAGCTTGAACAATTTTGCCAAGAAGAATGCGAATATTGCACAATCCAGATGCGCAAACCTTGTAGAGACTTACCCCAAAAGACTCACAGCTGTAATTGCTGCCAGAGGTGGTTCTACCAAGTATTAACTCAGGGAGGTGAATACTTATCTAACCAAGACATTTCAGTTTTTTTGTTGTCATTAACTGTTGTTTCACAATAAAAGTTTATTGACTCTTCGAAGTGTTGAGTAGGTAGTGTAAATCAAAGGAAAAAAAAATCCCATTTAAATGCATCAAGATTTCAGGTTGTAACGCAACAAACTGTGTAAGCATCCAAGGGGGTGAACACTTGCTATAGGCACTGTATATTAATTATATATGGCTGCCGTTTCAAGCCATTTCATCTCAGCAGGGTCTAAGCCTTCCACTGGCTATTAAGCTTAGACTGTTTGGGAGAGTTTAATTCCCCTGGGGGAAATGACCGATGAGGTGTAAAGCCGAGGGAACACAAAGCCACTGTGGCTTTTAACTTAGTTTCAGAGACTGCCATGTTTCAATCCACTGCATGGCACACCAGGGGGAGACAGGTTTGAATCTGCAAAGTTGCCTCAAACTAGGTCTCCCTGAACCAGGTTTGGAGCCACTGTTCCTGTAAAAGTGTCTTTGTGTTCCCTGAGCTTCAGTGTAAACTGAGCATATTTTTACTTATTTTATCTTCCTTTGCTATTTCTTTTAAGATATTTCCTAAAGGATATGAAACGTTAATCCTGGGGTTTCCGAGTGGCTCATCTGGAAACAGACATGACCGCGAGATGTGCAGGGCGAGTCATGCATTCAAGAAAGGGCAGGGAGCTCCAGTGAGTTAGTGAACCAAAATAAACAAGGACAAGTCTCCTCATTGCACTACAGTGGACCCCCACTCAAAAGCTCAAACCGGACCATTGCAGTGCTGGCCTTTGTCCTTCAAGGGCCCGTAGCTTGTTAACATCCCCTCGATAGCACCCACTGCCTTCAGTTCTCCTGAGCTGTTGTGGGGAGTTGCTGCAGCCAGGGACCATAATTGGACATTTCTCAATTTGGAAGAAAAACGGGAGTAAAATAATTGAGTGGTCACTTAAAATAAATCCTGTGATAACATCTTTATACTGTATGCGTAAAACCTTAAGGCAGACATTAATGGTTAACTGCTTTTATTAAAGTTGAAATCTGAAACCCCTAACAGGACATGATGTGAGTTTAGAGAGACTTAAAACACATAACACAGGTGAAGCACTCAGAAAACATTTATTACTGGATTGCCCTTCCCTAAAGAGCAGCATGTAATACAGTACACAAGCACACCCTCACCCTCCTCCACTGTTCAGGGACAGCTTTTTTGTCTAGTTCACTTCTCAGCTACATAGAGAACATCTGCTGACAGTTGAAAGAAGGCACATATATATTTTATATACAAAAGAAAAGTTTTGTTAACACTTTTAACAAGACATTATTTTCTCTCCCAAGTCGTACCGTTATTTGTGTCCTTTGTCTTCAGTGCAAATAACTTCTATGACAGATATCATTTCTAAGCTAGTTTTTACCACTCTGAATAATTGCTTGTGTGGCGAAATGCAATGTACTATTTTATTTAGTAAAGTATTAGCATCATAATAATTCGTTTTTGTTTCAATCTATTGGATGCTTACTCACTAATCTTGTTTACAATAGGAAATATTTTAAAACAGTAGTTTTTTAAAAGAGGAAGCTTGTATTCCCCCAGAAAACTAGGTGGACTGTCAACAAGGTCTGCTTCTGACAAAGCTGTGTGCCATATAAGAACAGAAATAAAAAAGAGAATGTGGTTTGTCATGAAATGGAAATTGTCAAATATTGAAATGGAGAATAACGTTCCTTACTATTGCCATGTCTAGCTTGCTTTAAAAGGAGTGGCATGTCGATCATTGCAAGTCTAATCTACACTGAAGTAAAATAAACAAGCTTCCTGGTACACAGTCACCTACAGCACAGGAAGTGATTGGGTACCATCTTAGGTTTTAAATCCTTGGTTATCATTCCTTTTCAGTTCAACAGTACTATAAATTGTACTATCTACAATTCTTGAATTAAATGAACGCTGCAAAATGTTTAAATTAGTACTGTGGTGCGTCTAAAAATACACAAAAAAAACAATTTGCTTGTAAAGCTGTAAAAGTTGTAATGTAAAACTAACTTCAATGTTCAATATTTAAAAATATACGGTATTACAGTATTATACTCTGGCAGTGTGTGGGTTTTAGTTTAAAAGGTACATAAGGACCTTTTTATTTTATTATGTTACATGTTCCCATGTGTTGCTACAACTGTTTATGTACAGTATGTCTATTTTTTAAATTATTTTTTTACATTCTGACCACTTTTTAAACTTTTAAATTGCATTCCCTGACTCAAGATGGCTTCACATGTACCTGCATGGACCTCTCAGAACTACATTTCCCATCATCCTCCTGCTCATATATGTAACTGAGATGGATTTACCAGTGAGAAGGAGGATGATGGGAAATTTAAACAATACCACACCTTATATAAACAGTTGTAGCAACACATGGGAACATGTAACATAATAAAATAAAAAGGTCCTTATGTGCCCTTTAAATTGTAATAGACAAGGATATGAAACACATTTTCTTGATCATTTTATCAGTAATTTAACTGCATTTGTTTTCCAGAATGTATTCTCATATTGATTTTGAAGTGTTCACTACACAACTAAAACAATTTAAAAAACAGTTTTGCAGTAAATATGACCTCACCAGCACCATTGTTTCCTGTGTACAGCATATAATGGGAGGGTAAAACTCAATTGGGATCCTATTAAATGTAACAGAAGAAGTGAAAATCATGTATCGAAAGTGTACCACACTCTGCTGTATTTAAACCCATCACAGACAATTAAAAACGTAAAAATGTATCGACTTTTCACTTACAATGCCACTATCAGATTTACATTACTTACACCTGCAAATATATAATTAAAAATATAGGCTATATTTAAAGAAAACCAAAGACTTGATTTAATTTGTTTTTCTTCTCCCAGCAGTAAATTACTTCCATAAATACATTAACATCAGTTTTATAAGGCTGGCGGCTACTTATTTTATATAGAATAACAAAAACAGCTGTAACACTGGCAATAAAAACAGCTTTGGTATGCTTCAATAGTACACTATATTGACACCGCACATTTAAAATGGGACGTTCACATAAACACTGCTTTGTTTGTACAACAAAATAGATATTCTGAGGGGTAACATACACATATGGCTCCTGTTATTCGTCACTTTCAGACTCTTCATCTTCCAGAGGGTATGGTTGCATGCTGTTCTGAGTGTACATTCTGGTCTTGACTGGGTGCTTCTGATCCATTAAGATAGCCTGAAGATAGAGAAGAGGTTCTAGTCTGAGGGCTCTGTTTAAGAGTGCTAACCGAAGCTTTGAAATCCAACTCAAAAGACAATGCCTGGAGCGTTTAAGAAATAAACAGTTTGTGTGGAAGCTATGGAGTTCGAGAAGTTGCCCTGCCAAAACTGAAAATATGCATTATACAATAGATACATAGATAGGAAATTTAACAAGGTAGCATGGCCTTAAACTAGCTATGAGGACACTGAGGTCGTGTCCTTGGTTGTTTTAATCATAAATGCTGATTCTCAAGTAAAAATTCTGGTAAAGTACAAAAGATGCCTTAATTTTTTCTGTTAGTTTGCCATGTAACATAGATTTTGGAGGTTGATTAGTCAGTACCAAGCAGTCATAAATACTGCCAGCTACAGCTTGAAACCTAGGTTTGACCTCGGTAGAATGTTAGCTCTGGTTATGGCCCTGCAAGATACCATTATACACACAGCAATGAAGAGGATATAGGCCTATTTAAATGTGGGAGCCAAGTATTTTATTAGTAAACACTTCTGTGTGTTCTGGGGGTACTAAATTTGAACGTTATAAATATGGAAGCACTGATGAACAGTACTGATTATAAAAGAAAATGCCATGATCTGTAATGGATATTTCTCTGTATTAAAGAGCAGTTTCAAATATCATCTGAATTGTCTTTTCACATTTCTCTTAATATCATAAGGTCTTCCAATACTGAATTATCATATTTTTCCCTAAAAGCAGCCTTTCTGTGTGCACTCAACACAATGTAACCCTTAATGCCTATACACTGGGACTTCTTGTATCAATCTGTAAAAGGCAATCTGTAAAAAACCTGAAGCAAATGTACTTTTTAAGCACTGGAATGCATGCCTGTTCCATTATTTATTTTTTTATCTAAAATCACAATTACATTGCTAAAATGACCAAACTAAAAATATTTATCCATAATCAAATTTCACAGTTTGATCAGTGAACCTGAATGTTGTGTTACATTGACTTACTGATCCATTATTCTGGCAGAATGTAAAATGCAAACAAGTGATATATTTATGAAACCTGTGTTCTTTTTGTATCAGTATGTATCTACAGATTATGGATATGGCATATCCTGTAAGTCTCCAGAAAATCACAATTGAGCTGATTGTAATGTTCTAGACTCTGTGCTGGGTTCTGTAGGTAGAAGGCTCATTATTAGGTCACTTACCATTTTCTCTTCCTTGGCTGGTGGGCTTCTGAGGAAGTAGCAGAGTGGCGCAAAGAGTATGTCAATGATCCCAATGATCGTCATCAACCAGGGAAACCCAATGCTCCGAGCAATCGCACCACCAGTGGAAGGGCCTGAGGAGTGACATTTCAAGAGGTAACAATGAAAACAGTATTCAAAAGAACCTGGCACTGCACAGCACATATATGGTAAACCAGTTTGAGTTAGCCCAGATACGATATAGACAACAAAGCATTGAGTTTGAGTCACAATTAACAAAGGGTGGATGTATTGATACACTTCTTTACACTGGAAGCAGTTACAACGGACATATTCTGATTATGTACATGTAAAGCTAATTCACTGGTCCTTTGGTATTTTTAAAAATAAAATGCTTATTTTGAATTGAAAAGAACAAAAAAGGTGACTCTTTCATGGTGTCTGCCTGTAGTTTCTACAATTATCCATCAAATTCAAGGTAAGATAATAATTCATTTGAATTTACATGTTGACAGAATTAGTTAGAAAAACATAAGTGGAAAACTGCTGTTCAAATTTAAGTACTTGCATACAAAAGTGATTATTTTTCACTTATGGAAACGATTTGAAACAACACAATGCTGAACCACTGAAGCATGCTTACCCAATGCAAACCCCATGCAGAAGGCTACATCTGCGATGGCATACACACTTCCATAGACAGAAACATGGCGCAGGTCAACGAGGTAACCCATTATAGGCATCATTGAAGAATCCACCATGCCTGTTACAAACCAGGCAGAAATGTCTGTTAGTATCATTTTACTGCTACAAAAGACTTTCTTTGCTAGAAAAGTTCAAATACATTAGAGTATGTTTTTGTTTGCAGAGTTAATGTTTTTAGTAACATTTTCAAGTATGATGCAGAGCATACTGTTGGAGCTTTAGTGCTGTGGCCGATCATAGCAACAACTGTGACTTGAATAAAACCAAAGTTAAGGGGGAAAAACAGGTCTTTTTGCATTCTAAAATTGGGAGTCTTGAACAAACAGTAAACTGTCTTGAGGGACACGTTTGTCAATGCAGCCAATGCACTGAAGGACGGGCCAGTTGTGATGTCAGCAAGATCCTTCTGCTTCTCATGATTATCACTGAGTATCTGCACACTGTATCTGAACTCTCACAAAGCTTATATAGGTCTGGTCGAGTATGTGACATGTCACCTCACCACTACTTGCGCATACTTTTTACTAGTCATTTTTTTTGTCTCCAGTCAGCATCAGTTATAAGATTGTAGGAATACTTTTACAAAAAACATGCTGGTTTTATTTGATCCTGTGTAAAATATACACCATGTAACTTCTGAAATTTTACGAAAGTTTAGGGAGATTCATGATGTAGAGATGTCAAATTTGGGTGACAATTTTGTTCTGGACAGTATATATATATATATATATATATATATATATATATATATATATATATATATATATATATATATATATAAGGAAACAAGAACGAAATATGTTCGGCTTCATCAATGTAGTGAGGTAACAGACAAAGCTCACTCACCAATGGCAAAACCAACTCCAAAATTTGGTAGAATGAGCCCATATATGTTTTTGGCAAAAGGTACCTGTATGAAGAGATGAAAAAACAAAATTCCCTTAAGAATGTTTACTACGGTCATTTTAAAATTGTATTTTTAATTTGCCATAGTCTGCCATGCTTTACTATACCTCTCTGGGCTTTACAATGCTTGCCTTTGCTTTATTACACTTTGCTCTGTTTCTGCTATGGGAAACATGTATAAGGGCCAGTGTTAACCTGTTATTTGAGGTTCATTGAAAAGCAGCATTTTTACCTATCAAATCTCAAGAAATGTTCAAATATACTAATATTTATGAAACCAGTGTCTACTTATACAAAACACAGGCAGATTCAATTAAGTTTTTTTTTGTATTATTACTTTTACTATAACAGTTCTTGAAAGGGGCCAACCCTTTGTGTGTTCCCAAACTAGAAAATCATCTCTAAACATTAAACAATCAATAGTGCTCGATTTAGAAATACCAAGAGAAACTTTAATAATTCAATGGCAAACGTTTTGAATAGGTCTTTCTCTGCGTTAACTCTTTTAATGATTTAAACAAGGACAATATTTGATCTGCTGCCGTTACAATCAATGGTATAGGCTGCAATGTGTCTTGTACATCTGCCCAAAGGCTTCTTAATTCAGCTGTTTCCACATCAAGATATTAAAAGCTTAGATCAACTAAGAAGATATGTTTTAGTTTTTAGATCACAATGAGAGTTACAGCAATAACGTCTACATCACTCACACATAAGATGCTTATTCCTACAAGTACCATTCCGATCAAGGCACAAAGCCACCTGTGAATAAAAAAAAAAAAAGACAGAAACACAGACAAATTAGAAGCGCATTCCAAACTGATAAAGACACTATACCTGTATTTGAATTATAATACAATACTCCGTAAAACAGAAATGAACAGTTGGTTTACTGGATAAAATAAACACATCAATGCAAAGTCTCTGCCCATTTTGTTTTACGGTTCCTAATAACCTAATTTAGAAGAAAATGTTCTTAAAAATATTTTAATACAGGTCAGGGTGGGACACAAGAAAGTGTGTTCAATGTATTGCTCACAAAATCAGATCTGTAAACATCAGAAAAACAGTTTTTTTCTGAGTGGAGCAAAGTGCTGGGAAACGTGGTCAAATGATGGAGCAGCAATGTGCAGGGTTCCAGTTGAGAGCATCCATGGAGCAATTAAAGAGGTCAGAAATCAAAACCAAGTGGCAATTATTGTTTGGCTTCCCCTGTAACATCTCAATGAACTAGAACTCCCCAGTCAACTGTGCGGTTTGACTTATATATTTTTTTATTTATTTTTAACGGCTTTGTGCCATCTGAAATAACACGATCCAATCTAAGCTGTTTCGCAGAATTCATTTCACCGTTTGAGTCTAGTTCCTTATTTCACTGTAGTGGTCCCTGCACAGCAGCTGTTACAGCAGTTTTATACCAGAACCCCACTGCACGCAAGATAAAGGGCAACTATGAAATCCTGACTTGTGAGAGAATCAGTTAGGTCTGTGTGACCCTAAGTAACGTGCAATTGAATACAGAGCATAAGAATCCAGGGAAGGAAGCCAGGTTGTTGATTGCGGCACTATACCTCTGTGTGGAGCCGGAATTGCAAGTGCAACCCAAGCCTTCAAAATCACTTCAAACGAACCAAGCAAACTTGTGACAATAAGCAGAGCTGACTTTATCAGTTCACCAAATGACCTAGCAAAATAAGCTTTAAAACATAGAATACAGCATATATGCCTATTTTGCTGTATAACTCAAATATAGTACAAGGCATTTTTATTGATACAGTTGTGTTTAATTTTGTGTTAAGCAATTTATTTTCCAATATATAATATACAGTACACTTACAACACATTGTAACATTTTAATAGTTTAACATCTTACTTACATTTAAATCTTATAAGCTTGTTTTCCAAAGTGATATTAAGTGGGGTAGAAATCAGTTTGTTTTAGTTGTAGGACTGATAAATGTGAGTGATATTAACCAAAGTGGAGTTCAGGAGTGAGAACCATTATATTCTGACCTGGAGATTTCAATGTGGTGATAACAAGTGGAGGGGTAACAGGACTGAAATTAAGCAGGTTTGACTGTACACTGTTTGTCCTTTTATTTTTACTTCAATGTCTCAGCTGATTGTTCATTGAAAAATCAATTTCCAATCTCTAGAATATTTTAATCCAAACATTCAAATGCAACACTGACAGAGCAAACCTACTTTTAATAACCTGTCACAAACAGAAAACAGATTGAAATTATTTGATTGAAAAATACAATTTCCTGTACCTTCCCATTTTGTGAGCAAGAACGCCAAAGATGTTGGTTCCAATAAGGTAGGAGATGCTGGCGGGGACAAAAGCAACGCCTGAAAAAAAAAAAAAAAAAAAAAAAAAAAAACAAGGTTATCAGAGGTTTCATCACCAAAATATAGAAATAAAGTTCTGAATCCAAGACCTACAATAATGAAACAGGCAGATAATAAAACTGTCTGAATGAGTCTTTCATTTCCTGTTCTTTCAAGATGGTGTTTCAAAAATTACTCGACGTGTAATTCGCTGCACAATACCCATATATATATCTATAGCATATCTATATATATATATATATATATATATATATATATATATATATATATATATAATAATTTCCTTTATTTGCCAAGTGTTAGATCTTGTGAAGTTCCCATACAGAGATAATATAAAGTCTGCTGGCCAGAGGAATGAAACTAAGCAGGAGATACCAGAAGTCTTTAGGACTTAATTCATTATGATGTTCTCCATTTGTATGCCTTTGTACTTGCACTTCCTAGTTGACCAAATATGATACCTGAGGTCCCCATCCCTTTTTCCCTGACATAAACCAGCCAGCTGCTTCATAATGACTGACAAGACCAGAAATACATTGCTAGGGTGCATGAAAGGTGTGCAAACCAAGAACTTTCTTTAACCAAGCATGGTATCAGATAGCTGCTTTTAAAATGTGAGACCTACTGTATAAAGTGAAAGTACAGGACCAGTAAGATGTAAGGAATTACTACATTAGCTATAACCCTTCAAAGTTATTTATTTTAATGTCCGTTTTGATTAATTAAATAAAGTGTGACATCCATGGGTTTTAGATTAATGTCGGCTTCTTTCAATAAAGAAATATAATCGCCCCACCCTGAGCACTCCTGTTTGTTCATCAAATCATTCATGTGATTTGTAACCTCTGCTATTACAAACTTAATGGTTTTCTCAACATCTCGATCATTCCAGATAAAAGGGAATCTCGCTGAAAATGTACTACGCTTCTCAAAGAAAGGCTTAAGAATCTCGTTTCCTTTTGTGGATATGAGTAGACATATTTCAGTATAATAGACCCTCGATTCAATAAAGCACGAACTCTTTCAAGATTTTGATTGTCTTGTTTGTTTTATATGTGCAGCTGAAATGCATCTCTCTTTAATGGCTCCAGTTTCTGAAATATGCCTAATCTGTTTGTCCAGCAGTGGTTTTAGAAGAAACATTTGAGACATAACATATTGAAATGAGAAGCAAACAGAGATTCTCACGCATTACGCAGAGCACCGATGAGCAGATCTTTTCCTTCTGGGTCTTTCCTTACAAAGAGGCAAGACGAATACAAGACCAGCAATTTCGCATCAATAGTTGTATAGACGAGCCCTATCTGTATAACAGAAAAGTCATTTTCTATTATAGTAGTTAATAACGTACTTTTGTTATTTTCTTCACTAGCATCAAGCAAGTATGTTTTTCATACATCCCACTATTCCAGAAAGACACACAGTGGTCAGTGTGAACATTTTCTGTAATGATTCAACATGTACGATTAAAGACGCTGCGGCCAAGTTGGTAGATTTCCACTCCTCAGCGACAAGTTGGTGACGTCACTCACGTTTAACCAATCACACGCATTGTTCTTTCCTTTAGAATTTTACAAGTAAAACACAATTTACCTTTTATTATTGGAAATAAATGATACTTGTATAGATGTAGCGGAAAATGTCTAAATAACTAATACTTAAGCGTGTACAGTACCATAAATAAACAGATAAATAATCAGAATGAAAACTAACAACTCAGGAATTTAAACCGTGTTTGATGTGTGTCTTTCAGCAGCCTACGTAGTGTACTACTGAAACTTTAAAGCAGGACGGTTAGATTGAGCGGGTCAGCTCAACAAAGTCTGAGCGAACGTCAGTGATTTTACCCTGAAACTGAATGGTGGCATTTGCTGTCAATCATAAAAAAGAAGCACTGTGGTTACACAGTGTAGAAGTTAAATGCAGCTGTGTGCACGACTCCCTGACCCTCCAAAAGAGTGTTGTCTTTTTTAAACCAATCAGAATGAACTAACACCTGAGCTACAGCCTGCGTCTGTTCGTAGTGTCTGTCTGAATCGTATACCCAGTGTGAACCAGCCTTTAGTGGTGATTCTCTTTCCTATGAGGGCATCTCATTGCAATGCCAATATCCCTTACCTTTTATCAGCATGGAATTCACAAGTGCAAACATTAAAAAGTACGCAATTGTTCATCTTCATGAAAGACACTACATGAATAAAACGTTAAGAGGAGGATTACGGTTGTACTATAGCTGCTGTATCCCATGCTTAACTGGACCCTGATTCCTGGTTCAATGTTTGCAACTGTATATCATTTCATAGTTCAACCTGATGTTTACTACCTGAGGTAGTTTGGCTCCCTCTTTGAAGCTCTCTGGTCATAATCTAAACAGCCACCCCCCTGCTACTAGCTGCAGCAACAGCGGGGGTATGAACAATATCTGTTTTTTCATATTGGACACTACAGTTTAAATAAACAAATACCAAGTTGCCATTTTCTTGAACACATGGTCTCCATCATCCATATTGGCAGTGCTGGCTCTAGCATTGCGATGGCCATGTTAGCAAAGCATATGGATCCTGAAAAGTACAAAAAAAATAAATAAATACAAATAATAAAGCAGTATAGCCTTGTACGACACTACTAGCATTTTACAAACACACCCTTATTGTCTCAAAATGCATGACCTTTTCTGATATACATTCTATTGGTTCAGCCTCTCCAAACAAGAGGCCGGTAATTGGAGGAGTGGGTGGAATCACAAGCTGGGGATGTATTTCAGCACTTTAATATCTGCCACTTCTGAAAAGAGTGTGCCTTTCATTAAATACAAAAAAAACACAACACTTGTACACAGTTTAAAACAAATGCATTTATTGAGCTGCGTTCGATGCCTAGTCATATAAAACATATTGATTATTTAATTTAAATTGTATTGCAATTGCACTGCTGTGGTGTGTTACTCGGTAATAATGGAACTCCTTTTATTGGCTAAAGAGTTCCATTATTACATTGGAACCTACTACAGCAATTATATTAAATCCCTTGAATATATATATCAAACCTACCTGCAGCAATGAGGATATAAGGGTCCCGCAAAAGTGCAAAGAGTGATGTTCCCTCCTGGCTCTGTCAAAGAGAATTAGATAAAGTTAACAGAAAGAACACATAAACACAACACGATGCTCTAAAACAGAATCAATAGTGAAAGTCCAGTCTGCTAGACACAGACAAGAGCCTACATTAGCTCATGGCTGTATCTGAAGATGTGCTCAAGATAAACAGAACACTGACAAATGAGCAATAACACAATGCCCAATATCCGGGTTAATGGGAAGTCATCGTGAATTATACAGTTACTGGTTCTGTGCATGACGACATGTGTTTGGGGAAGACGACTCCCCCTATTTTTCCATATAAGATGTTCTGATCAGATACAGTAAGTCTAAGAAGTGTCATTTCAGCCTGATGGCAAGTACACATCCTCATGGACCTAGCTGTCAGTCTCTATAGATCTTGTGGTGTTCCCTGTTTTTAACACCCCACACATGCTGCCCTCCCTGCTTATGCACTGCATATAAAGGTAGTTTTATTATCCTAACAGGTTGAGTCTAAAAAGCTGTCACTGGATTTCATTAGAGCATTTTAGAACACTGGGGAATCTGCCTGGATTGCTTCAGCTACCAGTTTGCATTTACCCTGGGATAGCCCTAAAACTACATGGCTAAAGCTTGAAAATTCTCTGATCTATTCTGGCGGGGGTTTACAGTAGGTGTTGATATCACTGACCTCTGAGATTTACAACTCATTAAATCAGTAGGCTCAATACTACAGTACTAACCTGTTCAAGTGACTATGAAATAAATCTATTTTCATTATATGTTTAATTCTTTCTTATTTCTTAAGAAACATTTTTTGTTTGTTTTTTTAATTAATGAAGAGTAATTTCACACAGTCTTTACCCTCAATAAAAAAAGCATTTAAGCTTCTGCTGGTTTTTTATATGTTACTTACTTCAGGTTCTGACTTTGATGGCTGCAGAATAAAAAGCTGCAAAGCTGTGGGACAACAAAACAAAGATTTTTAAATAAAAGGTCATTAAATCAGTCTTACCTGTAGTGCATTTCCAGCTGTTATACAGATCTTAGCAAGCATGAATTTTCATTAAAAAAAATTAAAAAATGCATCTGGCAATATACTACATAAACTAAAGAAAGTTCTCAGTGTGCATTCCTTACTTTCAGGTGTAGTCTGTTAGTGTATCACTTCAGTGGTTGAAACAACTGGTTTGATAATGGCAGGAAATGTTGTATGATTTTATTTAACTTAAGATGGTATTAGCATGGGGTTAATAACAAGACTTCTCTGGGACCTTCCACATTGTGAAGGCTGTCTGGACTTTGTAATCAAGTGTTTGTTAGCAGTGTTAGCCAGCAACTGCAGACACAGAAATGTGTAACCATTTATAAATAAACTGGTGTAAGATTTTAACTCGCATAACCGTTCTGTACTTTTAACAGATATGTGTAGGTTTACCATATGACTCCATGTATATTAGGACTGTTTGGGACAGTTCAGGCTTTTCAACTCACATTGCTGGACTTTCTGGTATGTTTTACCCATTTCGCAGGACTACACTTGCCAGAATGCATTGGCACAGTTAAAAGCCTGAACTGTCCTCACATACATGGAGTCATATGGTAATCCTAGACAGGCCTGCAGTGCTTACTTCATTTTTCCTACTGTAACAAAGAGCTCTGAAAAGCTTGATGTCTACACCTTCCATAACCACTTCTTTGTCTCTCTGGAATATAGGTACATCTTGCCTTGTTGTGAATTTTGTGTGCTATCCATGAAGTGTATTAACCCTAACCCTTAGCAAATATTTTTGGTCAATCCACAAAATACCAGTTAATCAAGTGAGACAGGTAGCAATCTGCTTGTCCAAAAATGCACATGTTAGATCTCCATGAATGGAGCTGTAGGCAGGCAAGATATAAATACACCGTTTGGTGACTGTAATTTTAATAATGCAGTTACTTTAATTAAATAAATACGTTAAACTCACTGACCTCCATCGAGCAGTGCCAATGCTGCTAAAATCAGAAAAGGTGCCGTTTTCCCCACAAACTCGTACATCACGCTGCCAAAGGGGGGGCCAACTGAAAGGGAAAGCAAAAACAAAACCGTGATTCTCAGAACTAAACTCATAAAAGCTCTTATAAAACATTTTTTGTCTGATTTCCAAATAGAAGAATTGAAACTGCAAACAGTTGTAAACAGACAAGTTGAATAAGTAGGAACATTTTTTGACAATTAAAAAATATATATGTCCGGTAATTTCCGATTTAAACAATTCAACAAGCTTGATTAAAAAAGAAAGTGGTACCGAGAATGTTGTTTTGTGTACTCTTCATTCTCTAGCATGTAGCACTCTCTAGCTTGTTTCGCCCCTCAGCCTGTGTGTCTGTGTATTGTAATAATATAGCGCAATATCTGGTGACACCTGCTTAAGCACTTTCTCTGGTTCCCTAAAAATCTAAAGGCACAATAAGTAACAATACATCTGATCTGCAGATACAAATATACTGGAAGCATAGCAGTTGATATTTTTAACAGTGGTTTATATAATATATTGTAATAATAACAACCTAAATGTATAAACAAGGAAAGTGACCCATCGGGGGGGTAGTACATGTCTGAAAGCTAATTAAACACCTTTGAACAGATAAGAAATGATCCGACCCTGAAAGGACTGATCAGTCCTGTAAAGGGTATTTTCTTGACTCTAAAAGGAGATGTCACTTAGATACCAGACCGAAGTCCTTTCAGAAAAAAAGTTTCTATTTTGAAGCTTTTGTGAAAGAAAATGTAAAGTAAAAAATTTGACTGTGGTAAAACCAAAAAAAAAAAAATGTAATTGCTGAATGTGCCGTTTGTATGTTAATTCTGAAATTAGTTAGAGCACAGACAGACTTACCATTATCACCCAAGAACTACCCAGCAAGAAAGGTTTGATGTTTTAAGACTTGAATGTTTTACTTTTTTCTAAAGTAGCTGTTTTGTAGATTCAGAGCAGATAGCTGGTAAACACACATCTCAAAAGCTGGTGCTGCCAATATGCAGGTAAAAGCAAATATTTATATAGGATGTAGAAAATGCATGCTTTCAAAAAATAAATAAATAAATAATGCTTCCTTATAAAATCAACAAAGCAAAAAAATTCCTTAATGAGCAACACTTGACATGTCTGCAAAAGTGACGGCCAAAAATAAAATATTTACCATGGAAATTGTTTCACCTTTAAAATCAATAGATATGGTATTTCCACATTCTTATTTTTCCATGGATACCAAATGTTATGTAGTCATCCTACCCACCACCTCCCCCGGTCCCTTTCCCTGTCCCCGTACAATTTTGCACTTAATTATTTGTCTGTGCTGCATATCATTTTATACTTAGAATGTCCTTTACAAATCAATTTGATCATTAACAGTCCCTAAAAGAAAAGTTAAAAAAAAAAGAAAAGGCACCCATTTGAAGGGAGTTCAGTAAAACGGCATGGCAACAAAGCCTCAATTACAGACAGAAAGGCTGATCTACTATTGGTCCCTGTATCATTTATATTCATACATGTGACATATGTAGGATTCACTTCATTTTTAAGTGAATAGATCTGTGGGTCTGTACAGCGTCAGATCTAATAGAGCCACTATTTAGATCATTAAACAGGGCTCTGTAAATGCACAGGAGTCTCTTCAGTGTAATTCTGCCCTATTTTAGTTAATCAAACCACGGGGGTATTTAGATCTGCCTTCATGTAGTGAATAAACCAACTGCTCTCTGCATCAATATACTTACCCAGCACTCCCATAGCCAGGCCTCCTAATGCAATCCCCATGGCATTCCCTCGTTCCTCATCATTCGTGTAGACACTAGCCAGCATCCCCATACCTGATAACAAACAATATTACTTAGAAAACCCCCTTCTGTAATGGGGAGTCGTGGGTAACCGGTTAATATATACAAATCTGTATTTGCATTGCAAATGTGCATTTCCGGACATTTGTATTAAATTACTACAAGTCAATTAAATTATTTACCATACTCATTTGTATATAGTGTATGGATAAATTGGATATATGGCATATATACAGTACATTGTCCAATGCACCATCCTTGAAACAGAATGAATAGGGGTGGGAATTCTATTCTACTCAGACCCCCTTACAGTACTTACTCAAAATCTTCAATAAATATATGTTAAACATTTTAAAACATGTCCCACAAGTCCCACAAGCCAAATAATGCCCACATACTGTACACATATATATATATATATATATATATATATATATATATATATATATATATATATACAGTGCTCCCTCACTCTAAGGCTCTCGGTTATAACGCGCCTCTGATATAACGCTCCTACAACATGTCTCCCAACTCCCTATATTAGCAATTCATGCAATATTTCTACAGTAAATACAGTACCAGTGTTGTTCAAACTCTAAACAACTTCTCAGTCTTTTCTGTCTCTCCCTTTTGATACAGTATCTGAACTGAAGAAAAGCTGTGCTGGTAATTTGTAACACAGAAATCTTATTCAGCATTTGTTTTATAACTACACAAATATTAGGCCTATGATGTGTTATCACTCCTAATGTATTTACTTTTTTGCTGCAAGAGGAGCTGCAACTTTCTCTGGGAGACAAGAAGCTTTGGGCTTCACCTCAGCCCCCCTCCGGTAGCCGAACCTGAGGAGAGCCCATTTCCTCTTCCCCTATTCTAAACCGCTCTCCTTCTCGCATTTGGTTTGCTTGTCTGTCACTTCGAACTGAACTCCCGGCCGTTGTTGAGCCAGGCTATTTATAGTTTAAAAACTGCTAATTAAAATGACCCACTAGTTGTAAAAAACATAGCGTTGATTACATGGTTGATTTATGCATGGTTAATTAACAGAAAGTTACATTTTTGCTTCACTATATGTGCATTATAGAAAGGGAATTATTTTATTTTTTATTTTACTCAGATGTGTGTTGTTATGTGGTTTTTTTTTTTACTTATTTCTTTTTTGTTTTGGATTCAGGGCTGACATTTTCATATAAACAGAGCATTAGATGCTGTGTGTTCTAACCTGCCACTGATGAACAGGAGGAGCCGATTCCCTGCAGAGACCTCGCCAGGAAAAGTAAAGTATAGCTTTCAGAAAAAGCAAACACTGCAAGACAGATAAAACATGGCATTAAACTTTTTATTTTAGAAATCTGAGCTACTGTACTGTAATAGTTTAAACGTGAGAAGTACTTACTGACAGTGGAAAGAAACATGATGCAAAAGCCAGCAAACATAGGAATCTGGTATCCTATTCTGAAAAAAACAAGCATACAAAAGAGCCATCATAATGCATTTGCCTAACAGAGAAGGGCTTATTAAATACTACCAGCCTTTAACCGTTTATTCATGAGTTCTCGGGCAGTGATGTGAAGATCTGATGCTGCTTTTATCAGAGGTTCATACAATTTCCATAAAATAGTTCAAACAATGCAACTGAATCTATCAGTTCTAAACCATTACTCTCATGCTGGCCTTTGAAAGTTGATTGGCATTTCGCACAAAAGAAATACCAGTATAAGCATAAATAAATATATTTTTGGTCTGTGGAAAAATCCTTACAGTTGGGAACCATAGCTTTACGTTTTACTTCACAGAACTTAAAATAACTTAGGTTGTTAGAAGGTTTGGTGATATCATTTACACCGAAGGTCTCTTTCACCCTCAGAGATGTGCCACACCTGTTTAAAATCTACATGTCACTTCATAAAACTTACCAAACCTGTTCAGAAATGTGAAAAATGCTGTTCCGACTGTCCCAGACCCCACTGCTTCAGTTATGTCAGCAGTTCAAGAGAGGACAGCTGACAGCACACAGGCCTGGGGGTTTCTTGAAGACACATTTACGATCGTGTGTACGTGTGTGATGAAAGCTCTAATTTCACATATTTCACAAGTGACAACTATGCTTATTAAAATCACCACATTGAAATGTCCCAGCCAGAATATAATGCAAGTCAAATTAATAATTTCTTAGCTATTTCAGATGTGTCTGTTTAGCAGCATAACTTGTATTTACTGTGAGTGAAGCATCATTGTTATTCATATTGAAACATCAACTTTATTATGATTTTATTATAATGCTGCGTAACAAAAGTTACAGTAATAAAACATTGTATCGTCTTACTCACAGCTCTGCTAAATGTAATATAGTCAGTTTATTTTATTCTAGAGTAATCTAATTACTGTATTTTGATAATGGTTTTGACACACAAGTTTAAATGCTTCAATTTATTAGAAGAGACAAGCGACTGCAGCGAAATGGACTACTTATTCTCAGTGTTTTTTTCAATAAGTTATTTACAGTTTTCAAAATATTTTACATAAATGAAGAAATCCTTTTTTGTTCAAACTCTAGATGTGTAATAATTATTTGTAACAACATTAGAAGCTTACTTGTGCAATGTCATGTGCACTGTAGACCTAAATCCAATATGTCTTTTAATGGTTTTGCTATATGTATGTGGGCCCTGTGCCAAAAATGAATTTCAATAAAAATGACAGAACTGCACGGGATGCTCCAGGGACCCAGTTCACTCTCATCACTGTTAAATGTAAAAAAGATGTACTATTCTTTAAAACTCTGCAGCACAATAACTGCAAGCGACTTTAACCAAATCATACTTGCACACACTTCCACATGCAAACGCAGCACAGTGTGATTGTATACAAGAGATGTTCTTACATGGATCTGACCAGCCAAGTTAAGAGTACAGTCATCAGCCATATTATGATATTTACAAAATGTACCAAGTTATCTTTTCTTTTTTTTTTAAACAAATAAATGGGGTTATCTTGCATCCAGCTTTGTAGTCATGTTGCTATTATTAATATGTATCATTTTTACTAGCATGCCATTTTTTTGCTTTCTATAAGTTAATACACTGTGTGTGTCTCTTACTGTTATATAAGATGTTCTGTGCATCGGGGGACACATCTGTACACCGGACGTGCTGGATTCCAATTTGGATTAAGGATTCATCATTCTAAAACTTTTCAATACAAGTTCAAGGAACCTACCTGTTGGTCAGAGGTCCAATGAACGGATTAGTTATCAACTGCACGGTGGCTTTTGAAGCAAACAGTAAACCCACTTTCACATTTTCATTTAAGAGACGCTTGTCCTTTTTGGGACAGTCTGATGGGTCTTCAGTGGCATTGGTGACGGGGCTGCTGGTGGTGGTGTAGGAGAAAAGGGCTGTTCTTTGGGATGTCTCCTCAGAGGCGTTGCCAGGTAGCCTGGTGGAGTTGTCATAGTAGGAGAAGATATTTTGAAAGGTGTTTGAGGAGGGCACAGAGTCTGGCCCAGGACTGGCCGTCTGGTTTTTCACTGGAGTGGCCTTGTGATCTGCTGTGTACAAGTAGCTGGGGATAATGGGCACTAGAAAAACAAGAAAGAGGCGATGTCAATGACGTGCTTTTACTGTCCAGCATCACCAGCTCTGTTATGAACAATATTATGGACACACATTTCAGTTAGTGCCTTCAGTGTACTGAATGTTTTTGTAGGTCTACCTTTTCACAACCTTTCACATATATATGGTGACAAATAAATCAGACACTTACCCTTAATGTAATTGTAACTAACAAAATAATTCCATAAATTTGCATTTAGCTACATAGGTCTCAAACGTGCAGTTTTAAAATAAACATACATTATAGCGCATGTGCACTTGATTTAAAACATGATATCTGGTACTACTCTAGGCCTTATTCTTTGGTTATCTGTTTGACCTTGCACTTCCTGGGTCATTTCACCTGAAGTGTCTTTTGGGTCAAAGCATGTCACTGGCTAAAAGTATGTCAGTCAATAGGGAAAAGCAGCTGATTGGTTATTGACAGGAAAGAGGGCAGTGAAGGGATGGGGATAATTTCACTCTTTTGGTGAAATGACCCAGGAAGTACAAGACCAACTAAAAGTACAGTCTTAACCTTGTGTCGTGCCAGATATCATGTTTTAAAATGAAAGTACGTTTGCTACAGATCATGTGTTTTTCAAAACATCTCTTTTGAGACCTATATAGTGAATGGATGTGCATGGCAGGGAAATTCTATGGTACTGTTTTGTTAGCTACAAGTATTTTAATATATAACGCTGGTAAGCCACTGGATGTGGGAATTATAGACCCATATCTATACTCCCAGCACCTGCAAATATCTTGTAAAAAATACTTAGCCTCAGTTAACTGCTTCTGGTAATGGTAATTATCGTCATACTGATAAACAACCTGGCCTTAATGCAAACTATTCTATTGCTGACAAATTATTTTGCTCGGAGCATGGATAAGGGACAACTAGTCAGTGCTGTTTTTACAGATCTTAGTGAAGCATTTGATTTAGTTGACCACAGGCTACTCTGCTAGCAAAGCTTAGTGGTTCTGGCTTAGGTCCATCAGCCTTGACCTGGTTTTCTGATTACTGGGACAATAGGGTCTATGCTGTCTCGAAACAAGGCTGCCCATCTGACTGGAAACCTCTTACAAAGGGAGTACCCCAGGGTTCTGTCTTGGGACCTCTACTGTTTTTTATTTTGCCAATGATTTGCCCCAGGTCTGTAAAGACAGCTGCAAGGTAAGAAGTTGTGGGAGGATGTTTTCCAACTAAGCTAACTCAAGACACAGTGGAACAAGGAATTGATAAAGTGGGGTGCATTTGACCTTGTGCAGAAATGATATTGGAATCAATAAATGGACCTTACTAACATAGCAAATGGTATTGCGCAGACATCACATTAGTTTCTTTGCAATACTAACACTCATCTGCTTACCTAATAACATCTAGGTCTAAAAGACCACATATCCCATTTCCATGAAACTATTCACTGCCATTTTGTATTCAATACTACTCTGTGATGATATAGGTCACAGGCACCAGCTTTGTCCCTCAAACTGATAGCTGTGGCTGGGGATGCATGTAAGTGTCATACCATCCACTACAAGAGGTGACCTTTCTGGTTTTTTTTTTGTTGTTTTTTTTTTTCTGAACAGATAACTAGTCATTTTTTATATAGGTTAAACATGAAAGTTCAAACTCTAGATATGAGCTCTGTACCAGACAAGCATCAAGGATCAACCTGCAATTTATTTTAGCTTGACTCATTTCATGGAAAAGGTTTTTGTCTGCCCCACAATGTGCGACCAAGGTTTAAATTGATTAGGCGACCTTCTGGGTTAAGGGCAGAACCATAAAGAGGGTTAATTGTTAATAAAATACAGATCATGGTTTTGTTGAGTCAATACTTGCCCTCCTCCAGCCAGCCCTAAACTTGTTAGCTGCACACCAATTGCTGTTTCAAACAGCTGCTAAGTTGCCTGGAGCTACAGCCCACACTGCTGCTGTGACTGGCATTGTGAACTATTTAGCCACCCCCCAGTGTTAGCTTTCCACGCTGCTCATTCCCTGTGATTATTGTTTGCAGATGACAATCTCTGAATATGCTTCTTAGGATTCACACTGGAACCCTACGTGCAAGCGAAGTGCAGCTGTAAGGTAAAAACTCAAAACGTTGCTGCTGGTGCTTTCTTCAGTAACGAATGCTTGCCTACTCGTGTCTGATAGTTTTAACGCTTTTAAAGTTATGGAAAAAGCCTGTATGTAAGTATGCCACACTTCACAAACTGCTTAATATTATGGTAATGTCACTCTCCACTTATTATCACCACTTTGAAATCAACTGATCAGAATATTACAGAAACCAACAGGGACAAGCTCCTGACAATATCACTTTGGGCAAGTGCCTCTGTTATTTTTCATGGATGGCTACGGACGGCCCTGGCAGATGAACACTTGCCATGGTGAATAAATATTATTGTTTTAGGATAGAGAGGCTCCTTAGAGGGCACCCTGGGGTGCTTGTGCAGGAAACATACTAAATAAATTAAGTAGGTGTAGAGACTGCCCATAACCCAAAGAGAGGGTGAGCTCTGGGATATTTGGAATATGTGATTTTAAATAAAAGCATTCAACACAATTTTTCACCAACAGCAAAATTTCATTTTAAAAAATCTGTTGGGGGTTTATTGGCCGGTAGATGCCAGTGACTGTAAAAATGTGTTTTAATGAAATAAAATCTGTTTCACACTACTGCAAATGCATTATGTTTTTTGTTTGTTTGTTTGAGGAGTTAAAACATTTTTTTTAAATATCATGTTACCATTTAAGATAATTTAGATTTATTTTTAACAAGCCTGTATGTTACATAAAAATCTATTATATACCGTACTTAAAACTGCTAAATGGCCATGAACCCAAGCCCGGCTCTGCATTTCTTTCTTTCTCAGACTGCACAGAATGACAGCAAGCACACCTTGTTTTTTCTTCAGCAGCAAAACAGAACAGCCATGTCTTGTGTGCTGGCCCTTTTCAATCCAGGTCAACACTGATGCTATTTTGGACAGAAATACAAGTGTGGAACATGCTGTATATGGCATGTGCGTTACGCAAGACTGGAACACAGCTAGTGCTGTATATCGTATATGCGTTTCGCAAGCGTGGAACACAGCTAGTGCTGTATATGGCATGTGCATTACACAAGAGTGGAACACAGCTAGTGCTGTACATGGCATGTGCATTGCACAAGAGTGGAACACAGCCAGTGCTATACATGGCATGTGCATTGCACAAGAGTGGAACACAGCTAGTGCTGTATATGGCATGTGTGTTTGTGTTGCGTCCTGTGTTCGGAATTACGTCCAAATCACAAAATGTGAATTGTAAGACAGCAGAGCTGCATAAAATGACTCAAACCTAAAGCCCTATTAACCATGCAATGAGAAAAAACCACAGAATAAAACTGGGAAACTGAAATACGGAATCCGACAATCATATACGTCACTTAAAGGAAATTATGTTAGCATGCCAAGTGCGCTGCCAGGACACGCTTCTTTTAATTAATATGTTCAAAGATCTAGTTATTAAAATTTTTATCTTTACACAGCTATACATAACCTTTTCCATCCCAAGCACGGCCATGAAGTGATTATGGAGTGTCAACACAAATCTGAATAAAATCAAACTGAAAAATCTGAATAGCTTAGCATTCATAAATTAGGTACGATTTTCATATTATATGCAATGGGGGTAATAAGACATACATTATATCTGCAAGAAAAAAAAGTCATTTTTTATACCGATTAACATTTTGCAGGAAATAACAGGATAATTGATGCTTTCATAATTATAAGGCAGCTGGTACGCTGTAGTCCAATATATAAAACCAGATGAAGCAGCTGTAAGCCGTGTACACCTCTTTTGCATTCTCATTTTATAACAATATTAGTATATAGTCGCTACAGAGCAATGTACAATTAACATAAATGATTATCATTTGCAATTACTGTACTAATAATTAGAATTGCATATGTATAACAGCTTTACAATATCTCGATAAGAATATAAATCATGATATGATAAGCAATATAAATCATGATATGCCAATTTCAATCGGTGTCCCCCCCCCCCCCCCATGTCCTTCCACAGAACAATATTATCAATTTCACAAAACAATGGTACTACTGTGCATAATCAAATTCTAAAGCAGGCATACTGACAGTCAGCAAATCACACCTGAAAACAGCCAGAACCTGTATACCTAAACATACGGAGAAGCACTTGCACCAAACTATTCCCAACACACTTCATCTAATTGTACGGAAGAAGTCAAATATTTAAGTCTGTGTCCAATATTAAATCAATAAGGCCAGCTGCAACAAGCTTTTCTACAGAACTGTGTGGTTTTGTATAGTGTCAGGGATCCCAATCAACATGCTCTACGATCATGTTATGCCTTTCTGTATTATAATTCAATAGTGCATGCTATTGATTTATGGCATTCTTCCAAAGTACCTTCCATGAACTCCACTTTATCAGAAACACATTAATGACAGTCCAGTTTTTTTTTTTTTTATGTTCTCCAAATGTTAGCTGTGTGTTTCCCTGATTGAAATTCACTCCAGGCAAAATAGGTAGATGTTTTTTTCTTTTTTACTACTTGCAGCAGTAGAGGGTATTAAATGACTTTATAAAACAGCAGGAAGCAGGACACTCTTGAAAACGCCTCCCTTCCCCATCCCCCTCCCCAGATATGTTAAACTATCAAGTTAAAGTTTAATATAAATTACATTTTAATGACATTCTTTGTATGATAGATATACCTGCAGACACATTCTCCCTAATAATTACATTATTGTAATCTTCAAAACAAAAGTGTAAAAATGTTCCAGAACCACAACGATGATCTAAACATATCCAGCCGCGACAGTGATGATGATAATACGCAGAAATAAAAGCTATCAGTAATTTCATATAGACAGATATAGATAGATAGATAGATAGATAGATAGATAGATAGATAGATAGATAGATAATTCATATCCAACAGTTGTGTTTGTGCTTTACCCTACCCTGGACCCTGGATACTTCAATGCTAATGTCATGAATCTTTTGAAATCCCATCAAGATAAATATTAAATAAACCGTGGCTTGTTATCGCCTATACAACCGTTAGCAGTATGCTCCCTTGAGAAAGATATGTACAACATATCGTTGGGAAGTTGGCTCTTTGAGCTAATATATATATATATATATATATATATATATATATATATATATATATATATATATATAATATGCATTATGTTGGTTTCTTGAATCACAACCTTAGTACTTGCTATAAAGGTATACTTTACCAGTGGAACCATTTTGGCACGAAGGCAGCTTTTTAAGATACACAAAGCAAAAGCTTAATACAACATTTCCCTTAAATAAAATATTAATACCTCTTTATCTTTATCCCTGATGTAAATCTCTTGTCAGCCGTCTATTTGGTGTTTTTTTTTTTTTTTTTTTTATACCGGCTGTAGAAATTTGTAATGCTAATAAGAAAAGCAAAAAGCCTGTTGTCAGTAGATTTTCTACTGGTTCTAATCACGAATTTTAAAATAGTTTAATCGCATACATACCGACTACAGTGAGGAGCATGTTGTCCAGCAGAAGTGCAACGAACACGATAAGAAGAATTAGCCTCCTCGATTGCCTGCCTTCTCTTAGCCATCCTAAAACACTGAACTCCCTGAAGGTTTGCAGTGCACCCATTTTTCACAGGAACCCACGGAGGAACGCTTTCACTCTGCAAGAGAGAAACAGGTCACTTCGTGCTTCCATCCCCGGAGCACACGACAAGGCAGCAAGCGAATGCTCACATCTGCATGCAAGATAATATACACCGCTAATCTGTGTGTCTACGTCGCATTTTGTGCCATTACCTGTAAGCACTGAGAGACAGACAAAATTCAGATCAAAATATGTGTAGGCAAACAAGTAGACAAATTACATATTGTTTAAAATATTATTTAATATTATATAGGTTTTTTTATTATAAAAAAAGGTTTTTTTTGTTTGTTTGTTTTCATTTGCTGTGCTTTAAAATACTTGTTTTATGCATCAGGTCAGCCCTGTATGACATATTCAGTATGTTCCTTCTCAAAATATCTGACATTATGCTTTCTAGTAAGTGGCAGAACTTTTGACACCCAAATGAATAAAAAGCGATCACATATCAATGTGAATAATTCTTACTGTTTTCGATTTATTTATTTATTTATAAAAATAAAAAAAAGTTTGGTCTGCATGCAAAAAACATATATGGCTAAATAACTAAAGCAAATTATAAAGCCGCAGAATAAAAACAGTTATAGAAAACAAAGATAAATCTTACTTTGAGTGCAATCCACGTAGATTTAAAGTACCTCTTGATTCCTAAACTCCAGGAGACACAGGACGGTATAGCTGTGGGCAGGTAAACTAACTTGCCTTGCAACTGACGTCACAGAAGCCTTATCAATCATGTTTAAAAGGTGGAATTTAATGACACACGGACTGGGACACGACCAGTGCGATGTGTACATAAACACGTGTTTTGCTGCATAACATCTAGTAAATCAAGTAAATAAACAGAAGTCAATGAACTACTGCTACTGTACGCCTATGAAAAAAAAAAGTGGATCTAAAGCTGCGTTTCAGACTCCTCGCAGTTGCCGCAGCTGCTTTTGTGGAAAACCTTACCTCTATTTGTTGCTGAAATGGTCACACTGGTAATAATGGTTAATACTATCGCCTTGACACAGTCAGATTACATCAGCATTTTAATACGGGACTGTAGGCTAGGAGGATATATGCAGACACATGGGCAGCTACCTATTAACGAGACAGCTTCGCAATTGAATGCAAGTTATAAATATGAGTGTACATTCGAACCTGGTATATTAAATATTTCAAGGGACATCATTACTTCCTATTGAAACAATACGCTGCGCCTCTTTTTTTTATGGACATGTGGAAACAGAGCAATGTGGTTTGCGTTGCTGTTATTTTGTAAAATAAATAAGTAAAATACACATCACATATACAATTTTAATACAGGGCAAGGTAAACTTATCTTAACACAACACCATTACTGAATTGTGCAACTGGCAAGTAAGGAAACTTATATTTTTAAGAATAACTACTGCGCTTTTCATGCCTGGAATCTGCACATTTTTCCACAAGTTGGGTAGCCGAAAAAAAAAAAAAAACATTCTAGAATCTCCAATCTTTATCTTTAGTGTCTATTATTTTGATCTAAAATTAAAAGGATGAATATACCAACGTACATTTCTGTGCTTCGGTTAATTTAGAGCTTGTTTCAACTCCTCCTCCATTGTTAAGCTTTATACACTTCTAAATTCACCGTGACACTTAATTTATTAAATTCATTGTAATTGTCTTATAGTCTTAATGGCCATGCATTCCTAGAGATTTTAATTGCCCCATGTTCAGCCGAGTCTTTCAATTGTTGGCTACCTTGCGTTAATACCTGAGATACTTTTATACATTCATAAATAAATAAACAATTGAACCAATTTGACCAACAAGCAGATCCGTAACTAGGTATTTTAGCGCCTGGGACGAGCAAGAATATTTGCGCCACCTACCGTTTTTTTGTTGTTGTTTTTTTATTTTTTTTCAACATTATATGAGTTAGGATATGAATATGTATAATGATATGTAATATGTATTGTATGTTGATATCAATAGTGCGTATGTGTTTTTGTAAACGTGTATGGTTAATAAAAACATTTTTAAAATTAATAAATAATAAAACATAATGATGTAACCAATCAGCACACACTTGAACTGTCGGACGCTGGTAACTGTTTTGCTGCAGTCGCATTTAACCCCTTTGCCTACGCAGAATGACCGTAATTAGACATGAACGTGACAACTTTCTGTTTTAGCGCTTGTAGTTTGATTACTGTAAACCAGAAATTAAAACCAAATATATCAACAGAAAGGCATTAAGTAGATAGGAGCTGTGCACTTTTACAAATATTTTAAATCAGAATTCAGAATTGAAATAGCTTGTTCATTGCAGAGCTACGCAAGGTTTTGTGATGCGTGTATTTTACAAAACAAGAGCCGAAATGGCGAATGCAGACCAGCTGTAAGACAATTGAAACTGGAAACATAATATCATCCTGCCACACAAGATGTTGACTATTTATTTATGCATGTATTTATTTATTCAAAAAGAAGAAACTT
Organism: Polyodon spathula; assembly: GCF_017654505.1. Classification (NCBI taxonomy): domain Eukaryota; kingdom Metazoa; phylum Chordata; class Actinopteri; order Acipenseriformes; family Polyodontidae; genus Polyodon; species Polyodon spathula. Next base: position 18,908,814 of record NC_054546.1, on the reverse strand, counting down.
GCGAATACTGTATTAGTATATAAAAAAAACTCCTACCAATAAAAAACAGATAAATGACTACAGCGAAATAATTACCCATTGTTTTAACACACGCAGAAACAAAGAAAACATAAACAAATATATATATATATATATATATATATATATATATATATATATATATATATATATATATATATATATATATATATATATATAAGGTTAATGTTTGACACAAACGCCAAAATAGGAATGATATCTGGGCACTATATTACTTTTCGACTACGTCCATCTCCGTCCGGAAAGACATTTTCAAAACAGGACATCAAATAAATATATATATATATAATATATATTATATATATATATATTATCTTATATATATATATATATATATATATATATAGATCTAATAATAAGGGGTATCTCATAGAGTCTGTTCAGTATTGTCATAATCGTCATCTCCTGGACCTGCACAAACACACCTGCACACACACACACACACACACACACACACACACACACGGGCTGGGGGGGGGGCGGGGGTATAAACGTTTTTTTTTTTTTTTTAAATGACGACTAATTTCTCCCAGTTGTAGCTTTCATAGTTTTCAAATGACGTTTCAAGTTACGTGATCTTTATCTTGTGTCTTGAGCTGGTGGGCTGGCAAGCCGTATCTCTGATTCGCTTAAGTGGTTAAATAAAGTTTAGTTTGCTTTTACGAAAAAATGGTGAGCTATTGGCTGTTGCAGTAGGCACACACGAGACAATATTTCATTTTATAGGCTGCCGAGGGTTATACAATTGCAGGAAGAGAAAATAAAAGACATAACGCAGCGAAGATTAGGCAAGTGGCTAGCTAATAATATATCAAGGGCAGACCTGAAGGAGTGTAGCTACTTGTCCTCAAGACTGTGTTCACGACATTTCATTTTAGGTTTGTTACTTTTACCACATTACTGAATAGTAGTTAATAATAGTTTTTTGAATTGTCCTGTTCTAGAAGTGTAATATAAATAAGTTACAGTAATATTAGACTGTACATTGAGCAACATATACATTTTAATGATTAAATACCTCAATATAGTATTTATTTTATAAATACCTCAATATATTATTATGTTTGATTTTGTAACAGAATACAATGTTATCGCAAAGAGGAATAGAAGAGAGAAAATTCCTTTATTTAAAAATATACATATTTTATTGGTTTCATGTCTTAACAAAAAGTCAACAGGGAAAAGAAACATTTGTAAACTTGTTATTTGTTTTATTATAGTGTTTGGGTCTTTTTAATTTTTGTGTAACTAACATGGTATTACAAATAGCCTAAGATAATAAAAAAAAATTAAAATAAAAAAAAAAAACACAGGTAAAGTTAAGCTGTGAGTTTAATGACACAAAGGTTGTTTATGATGCACGTGTTCACCTCTCTAACCCATCCACAGATAAATTGGTTGTATAATTCCTAGCTGTACTAATCATGTAATTTGTTATGGCCGGAAAACAAACACGTGGCAATAATTGTACGTCCTGGCTCCATCTTTGCTCAAAAATAGCACACGGATCTCGGTTACCAATTATATGTATCTTTTCACTGTATATTTTCTTAGATGATCCATCTAATTTCATAACATAGTGAGAAAATGCTGCCGATTCCAACATTGTTTAGTGATGTGTATCGGTAAAATTTACACACGAGCCCACTAACATGGCCACCATCTCTGTAAGAAAGGTTGTTAGGTGATTTATGGCATCATTGAAAAGGATCTATATGAGTTCGATCTGCACTTTTGGACATGTGGAACGTTAGGTTATTACGATAACGAATATTTCGATTGACAACCATTACTCAATGGGAAAGCTGTACCAAAGCTGTTGTGGCTCCAGATTACCAACAGTACAGCCCCACGGCAATAGCCTCAGGGCCCACATCCCACTTGCAACACCCTGGAGCCCAGAGAGGGACTCGTTCGGTTTGTAACATCAAGGCGGTAAAAACACACAAATGTCTGACTACCTGTCCATGTAGCAGCATTGCATAACTCATCCAAGGAGGCGCCATGAAGGAAAGCCCACAAAGTTGCCTGGCCCCTGGTAGAATGGGCCGTAATGTCCCCTGGTAACGGGGAGTCCGTCTGTTCATACGCCAAGCGTATCACATCTGTCACCTAGTGCGCTAGACGTTGCTTCAATAGGGCCTGACCTCTAGAGCAGGACCCATAGCAGATAAACAGTCAGTTAGGACATCTTCAGGACGCCATCCTATCCAAATAACAGCGCAGAGCCCGAACTGGGCATAGCGTGTGTTGTCTACGGTCCTCCTCTGGCGGGGGAGGTCTGAAAGTTTCCATAATCATTTATTGGTTAATATGGAATGAGGATACCACCTTTGGCAAAAAGAATGGATTTGTTGTTAATGTTACCTGCGAGTCATTCCCAGTGAAAGCCATACATGTGTCATCGATGGACAGCGCATGGAGCTCGCTTACTCGTCTGGCAGACGTAATGGCTATTAAAAATGCCACTTTCAATGAAACGGCACAGTTCTGCTGACACCATGGGCTCAAATGGGGGATCCATAAAGACCCACAGTACCAGTTCTAGATCCCACTTGGGACCATACTTTTCATGGGAGGACAAAGCCTCCAAGCCCTTTTAAGAAATTGCACTGCCAGGAAATGTGCCCCAGGGGACACTGAGTCAATTTTGTCATGGCACACTGATATTGCTGCCAGGTATTCCTTCAAAGTGGACGCTGATTTTCCTGCGTCAAACAAATGTTGTAAGAAGGTTAATATCGTCTCAATCGGGCAAGTCACAGGATCTTGACCTTCAGCAAGGCACCAGTGTTGGAAAACTTTCCATTTATATGAGTACTGGGCTCTACTGCTCGGTGCCCTAGCAGACTGTAGTGTTTCTACTACTGCATCTGGCAAACCTTGTCTGAATAGACGGCTCCGTTCAATGGCCAAACCCAGAGTTGGAGCTGGGCTGGGTTTGGGTGCCGTAATAGCCTCTCCGCTTGGCTCAGGAGGTCCTTGCATAGCGGAAGCTGCCACAGCTGATCCGACAACATATCGGAGAGGAGAGCAAACCAGGGGCGTCTCGGCCATCTGGATGCAACCAGCAAAACCTGTGCTCACTCCACCCTGATCCTCTCAAATATCAGGTGTAATAATGGTAGCGGAGGGAACTTATACAATAGTCCTTGTGGCAAAGGGTGAGCTAGCGTGTCTACTCCTAGGGGGCCCCCATCTCTCTCCATGGAGAACCATAGGGATCAGTACTTGGCTGTGGAAAAGAGGTTGACTCGTGCAGTTTGAAACCTCTCCCAAATCTGTTTCACCACTTGAGGATGCAGCCTCTATTCAGAGCAGTCTGGAGCTGTTCTGGAAAGGAGATCTGCTGCCTTGTTGTCCACACTGGGGAGGTGAACTGCCCTGATGGAACGCAAGTTTCTGTGCATCCAGGACAGGAGTCTGTGCACTGCATGCTGAAGGCCACCTTGGTAATTAATGTAGACTACCACTGGGCTACCACTGTGGTATTGTCCCATGTTTGTGCGCTAATTGCTGGTGAAAATGGGATAACGCCAGGCTCACTGCTTGCAGCTCTTGTGCATTTATGTCCCTTCCACTGGTCCCTTATACCCCCCCCTGTCCCTTCCACTGGCCTCTTATTCCTCTCCAGTTCCAGACCGCTCCCCAGCCTAGGCTGGAGGCGTCTGTAGTGATCACTTCCCTTCTGTAAGGGGATCCGAGGGGAGATCCGAGGCGCAGATTACCCGGACGGATCCACCACTCCAGTGTCTTCCTGCATTGTCTGCACCTTGAACGTATTCACCCAGGCTTGAAGCGGGCGCATTCTCAGCAGCCCTAGTGGAAGGATTCTCGATGCGACTGCCTTCAGCCCCAACAACCTTTGATATACTTTGACCTATAAGAGAGCCTCTCTAAATAGGGAGAGTGTGGTCTCCAATGACCGAATCCTATCTTCCGACAGTGAGGCAAGCATGCTCACAGAGTTCAGTTTGATCCTCAGGAACACTGTGGATTGAGACGGTATGAAGTTGCTCTTCTGTTGATGTATTGAGAGCCCTGTTTTGTGTGCACCTCTGCACGTGCATTTGAATGCACACAAACTAACCAATCGTCCAGATAGTTTAGGATCTGAATACCCCACAGCCTGAGTGGAGCCAGTGCTGCATCCATGCACTTTGAAAATGTGCTGGGCGCCAGCGAGAGGCCAAATGGCAGAATGCAGAATTAGTACGCATTGCCTTGAAAGGCGACGTACAGATATTTTCTGTGTGCGGGACGGATTGGGATGTGAAAGTAGGCGTCCTGTAGGTCGATCAATGTGAACCAGTCGCCCAGTTGGACGGACTGGATTATACACTGTGCTGTCAACATATTGAACTCCCTCTGTTTGAGGAACAAGTTGAGGACCATAATTGTTCTGAAACCGCTGTCCCTTTTGGGCAATAGGAAGTACCTGGAGTAAAAGCCGCTGAGGGCATCGCTTGGACTTACCAAGCGCACAGCGTTCTTCTTTTGAAGATTGGCGATATCCTGTTGAAGGAGTATCGCGCTCGTTAGTTCGACTGGTGAGGAGCACACTGTTGAAGGGTGGCAGACCTATGCGGAATTGTAGAGTGTATCCATGTCTCATTGTCCTGGCTTGAGGAGAGAGACTCTGCTGGGGATAGGGCTGCTCTCTGTCGCTTATTTCTCCTTGAGAACTTCCTACATGGAAAGCAGCCCAGCTCACCTGCTAGTGCTTTGGCAGCATGTTCTGGCCCTAGGCATCTGGCGCAGGATCAGTGCTCATCCTGCCTGGCAGCTTCGCCGCGCACTGGTCACACTGGTGGAACCCAGCGGAGGACCCAGTCGACTGGACCGACATGGCTTTGCAGGTGAAGCTGCTACGCTCGATGACAATAGTAGCGCGGTCAGTGCCAGCTGTAGACGCTTCCAAGCGATTCACCAGTGCCAAGTCAATCGGTGCCGAGGTCGGTGCCGATGGGTAGCACGGTCGGTGTCGATTCAGTTGCCGATGTTGCCGAGGGCAAGCGCAGCCACGCTAGGAAAGCCTGGAGCTTGAGAGGGGCTCTAGGCCTGAGCTGTTTTCTTTTTTTTTTGTTTTTGGTCGCTGTGTAGAGGATGACGCCGCGAGCCCGTGGAGTCTCCTCACAGCGCCCCAACAACTCTCCACACGGTATATCAACTACACGGGGCCTAGTGTAGTGCAAAAGAGTAATGGCCGCTCGCCATCTGAGGGGTCGAAACCAGCTCTAGTCAGAAAACTGACATGAGAATTAGGTAAGAGCTCTCTTACCAACGCTCGAGAGCGAGATTTTACCATGGATCTAATAAATTTGTCAGTAAAAACCAAACAAATCAGCCAAATTCATAAGAACATAAGAACATAAGAAAGTTTACAAACGAGAGGAGGCCATTCGGCCCATCTTGCTCGTTTGGTTGTTAGTAGCTTATTGATCCCAAAATCTCATCAAGCAGCTTCTTGAAGGATCCCAGGGTGTCAGCTTCAACAACATTACTGGGGAGTTGATTCCAGACCCTCACAATTCTCTGTGTAAAAAAGTGTCTCCTATTTTCTGTTCTGAATGCCCCTTTTTCTAAACTCCATTTGTGACCCCTGGTCCTTGTTTCTTTTTTCAGGCTGAAAAAGTCCCTTGGGTCGACACTATCAATACCTTTTAGAATTTTGAATGCTTGAATTAGGTCGCCACGTAGTCTTCTTTGTTCAAGACTGAACAGATTCAATTCTTTTAGCCTGTCTGCATATGACATGCCTTTTAAGCCCGGAATAATTCTGGTCGCTCTTCTTTGCACTCTTTCTAGAGCAGCAATATCTTTTTTATAGCGAGGTGACCAGAACTGCACACAATATTCAAGATGAGGTCTTACAAGTGCATTGTACAGTTTTAACATTACTTCCCTTGATTTAAATTCAACACTTTTCACAATGTATCCGAGCATCTTGTTAGCCTTTTTTATAGCTTCCCCACATTGCCTAGATGAAGACATTTCTGAGTCAACAAAAACTCCTAGGTCTTTTTCATAGATTCCTTCTCCAATTTATATGATATTTATAATGCACATTTTTATTTCCTGCGTGCAGTACCTTACACTTTTCTCTATTAAATGTCATTTGCCATGTGTCTGCCCAGTTCTGAATCTTGTCTAGATCATTTTGAATGACCTTTGCTGCTGCAACAGTGTTTGCCACTCCTTATTTTTGTGTCATCTGCAAATTTAACATGTTTGCTTACTATACCAGAATCTAAATCATTACTGTAGATTAGGAATAACAGAGGACCTAATACTGTCCCTGTGGTACACTGGTTACCTCGCTCCATTTTGAGGTTTCTCCTCTAATCAGTACTTTATTTTTTCTACATGTCAACCACTCCCAATCCATGTACATGTGTTTCCTTGAATCCCAACTGCGTTCAGTTTGAGAATTAATCTTTTGTGCGGGACTTTGTCAAAAGCTTTCTGGAAATCTAAATAAACCATGTCATATGCTTTGGAATTATCCATTATCGATGTTGCATCCTCAAAAAAATTAAGCAGGTTAGTTAGACACGATCTCCCTTTCCTAAAACCATGTTGACTGTCTCCCAGATACTGTTACCATATAGGTAATTTTCCATTTTAGATCTTATTATAATTTCCATAAGTTTGCATATAATAGAAGTCAGGCTTACTGGTCTGTAGTACCTGGTTCGCTTTTGTTTTCCTTTTTCTGGATCGGTATTACGTTTGCAATTTTCCAGTCTGTCGGTACCACCCCTGTGTCAAGAGACTGCTGCATGATCTTGGTTAGCGGTTTGTAAATTACTTCTTTCATTTCTTTGAGTACTACTGGGAGGATCTCATCCGGCCCAGGGGATTTGTTTATTTTAAGAGCTCCTAGTCCCTTTAACACTTCTGCCTCAGTTATGCTAAAGTTATTTAAAACTGGATAGGAACTGGATGACATGTGGGGCATGTTGTCAGTATCTTCCTTTGTAAAAACTTGTGAAAAGTAATCATTTAATATTTTTTTTTCTTCGTCTACGATTTTGCCATTTGTATCTCTTAGACATTTAACCTCCTCTTTGAATGTTCAATTTGCTGTTGTAATATTGGAAAAACATTTTGGAATTGGTTTTAGCTCCCTTAGCAATGTTCATTTCTATTTCTCTCTTGGCCTTTCTAACTTCCTTTTTGACTTGCGTTTGCAGTTCCGTGTACTCTTTCTGCGTACTTTCTTTTCGGTCCTTTTTTAATGCTCTGTAAAGTGCCTTTTTTCGCTGAATATATTGATCTATTAAACCATTTTGGCAAATTAGTTTTAGATTTAGATTTACTTTTGGGATGTAATTGTTTTTCGCTTCTAGACTACATTTTTGAAGAACAACCATCCTTCTTCTGTGGGTGTTTTCTCTATTTTACTCCAATCTACTTCTGTTAGTCTCTGTTTCATGCCTTCATAGTTTGCTTTTCTAAAATTGTAAACCTTAGCTTTAGTCTTTACTTTTGGGGATTTAAAAAACACTTCAAATGAGACCATGTTATGGTCTGAGTTTGCCAGTGGTTCTCTGACCTCTGTTTTAGTTATTCTATCTTCGTTATTTGAAAAGACTAAATCAAGGCATGCCTCCCCTCTAGTGGGTGCCTTCACAAATTGTGTTAGGAAGCAGTCATTTGTCATTTCCACCATTTCTATTTCATCCTTCGCGCTACCCACCGGGTTTTCCCATTTTATTTGGGGGAAGTTGAAATCCCCCATTAGTATGGCTTCTCCTTTGCTACACACATTTCTAATGTCATTGTATAACAGATTATTGTGCTCACCGTCTGAATCTGGCGGTCTATAGCATGCTCCTATTATTATGCCTTTTGAATTTTTGTCTGTTATTCTGACCCATATTGATTCGGTTTTATTTTCTTTGTCCAGGTTTAACCCCTGGGCTTCAAGACTGTTTCTTATGTATAGCGCTACCCCTCCTCCTCTTCTGTCCTGCCTGTCTTTCCTATACAGTGTATACCCACAAATATTATATTCGTCCCCATCACTCTCAGATAACCACGTTTCTGTAACACCTATCACATCATAGTTACCTGTTAGTGCAGTAGCTTCAAATTCTAGAATTTTGTTTCTGATACTTCTAGCATTTAGATAAATACACTTAATGGTTGTCTTACCTGAGTTGTTGTCCTTGTTTTGATGCGGTCTCCCTTCTGTTTTTTTGTTGATTTCTCCCCCCTTCCTTTTTAGTTTAAATGCTTCCGAACCTGCTCGAGGATCTTTTCTCCGAGTAGACTAGTTCCATTGTTAATTCGGTACCAGAAAGCAAATGCTATCTATGAGAGAGAAAATGGCGATGTGCTACTGTGAAGACATCCCTCTTCAACAGGAGGTGGGAGGGACTTCTCCCTCACAGCAGGGCCCTGATAGTGCAGCTTTTTTATATCTGCTCAGTGATTGATGGTCAGAGAGGCACTTCCTGTTCAGTAATGGTTGTCATTCGAATTGAAAGGGAACGGTAGATACAGACGTTTGAAATAGTTAAGTGCCACTACAATTCCCCGTTAAACGCAGCTGTAATGGAGGCGTGTTCCACCCAATGCAGCCCTAAATCAGTTACATGGGGACATTCACCGTAGTCATGGCTGTGACCCAATGAAAAACAAGATTTGTGATTGGACAGCTGAGATATGACAAGCAATGTCATCATGACTATAGTCATGAAATTAAAGCGAATTGGCAGCATAGGGTTAATAATGCTGTCCTTTTTTTATTATTTTTTTTAAACCAGGTTCCTCCAGCCGTGCAGTCATGCGTTCGCAGGTTGTAATATATGTCATTATTCGTCTGCTAAATGTCTGTAATAATAATGTTTTTAAACAATCTATTAAATAATGATGGTTTAGTCAAATCAAAGCATATAGTATTAGTGTTTTTTTTTGTTTGTTTTGGGTTTGGGTGTGAAGAAGACAGGGTCTCTCCTAATAATGAAATGAATATATATATATATATATATATATATATATATATATATATAATATATATATATATATATATATATATATATGCACATGTCATGCATGCACAGGTATTTCAGGTCAAAGACCATAAAACCAGTCTTTGGAAAATAAAGGACATTATTTAAAATGATATGGCTCTGATTTAAACTAAATATTTTCCAGTCTGCAAAGAGAGTGTTGGTATCTGAATAATTTTTTTTTTGCCTTTCTTTGAAGTTTGAATTTATAAGACAAAATACATATGTTATGTAAAATTGACATTTTCGATTTGTTATGTTTATAGTGTTTGACATCCAGGCACTGTTTCGGGCAACAGCCCCGCTTTCGTGGGGCTGGAACACCCAATGATGTCTGACCGCATGATGGTGACTGTCAGCCCAGTGTCCACCAAGGCAGTGCAGGTCACGACCTCGGGGAGCCAGTCAGATGACCCCTCACAGGGAACAGCCTGCTCTGCCTCTACTGCGCGGTCCGGACTCGTGGTGGACCCCGTCACGCAGGTCCCTGCCACTCTGTGGCCTAGACCACCTCCCTCTTGTACACCAGTTCCACCGCTTCCTGGAGGCTTTGAGGTCGGAGGAGTCTCACTTGCACCCGTAGTTTCTCAGTGGTCCCTGGCCAGCTCTTCCTGCACCGCAGGGGGCATGTGCGCAAAGGCACTGTGCGTCAAGATATCGCAGCGGCTAGCTCACGAGGGTCTCCCCCTGCTTCCGAGTCCGTCCCCGTAGCTCGTTGCGCAGCAGCCCTGGCTGTTGCCTGCTGCCAAAACGGCTCCGGAGCGCTTCACTCAGTGCCCCGAAGTCCGCTTGTTGCTCCGTGGCCAGAGTAAGCGCATCCTCCCAAACACCCAGCGAGTTGGACAGCCTTCTCCTCCTTGGTCCATCTTTCCAGGAGGGCTACCAGATTGAACTGGGCATGGAATGAGTCCTAGTCCACCTTCCCATTGAACCGGGGGATCTTTACACCACTCTGCCTGTTGCGATGCAGTGTTGGGATCGCTGGCACCAGTCCCCCTTTGGATGCGCTCCCGGGGTCTGATGGCTCACACCCCTCTGGCCGTTCGGCCAGCGGTCCCCATCTTTCCAGTGGGGGCAGCTCCGACTCCTCCCCAGGTTCCTTCTTGACTTTTCGCCACATCCCACTGCTGATACCAAATGTAGCGATGTCAAGAAGGATACAAAACAGAGCTTCTCGAAATACAACACTTGGCTTTATTTCACACACAAAACACTGACCAAAATAACAAGTTTAAACAATTTCCAGCTCTCAGCCCCTTTTATAGGGGAGCTGGAGGGAGGCAATGCCCGCTTCAGTCAATCCAGAGTGGACACTTCACCAGCTGGGAAAGTCCCCAGCCCAGGGATCCGGGAAAGTCCCTGCCCGGCAGCTGTGGGGAAACTCCCCAGTCCAGGGATCTGGGAAAGTCCCTGCCCGGCAGCTGTGGGGAAACTCCCCAGCCCAGGGATCTGGGAAAGTCTCTGCCCGGCAGCTGTGGGGAAACTCCCCAGCCCAGGGATCTGGGAAAGTCCCTGCCTGGCAGCTGTGGGGAGAATTCCCCCATCCCAGGGATCCAGGGAAAGTCCCTGCCTGGCAGCTGTGGCACCCGCTGTTACAATAACATGTCACGCAAAAATATTAACTTGGTCACAGGATTTCGCCAATTTAAGTAAGGAATTTGAAAAGACAGCTACATGTTGGGGTCCTCAGAGGGATCCTACCTCACTGCTGATATGAAGAAGACAAGAGAGGCTTGGTAAGTTTTTATCTTTTATTTTTTTCATATCTATGTAATGTATGTAGAATTGATAACCATAACATGTCAACCTGGTCCTTAGTCTCAATTTGACAAAAGTTGTTTAAAATATTCAAACTGTACAGAAAAGGCAAAGGTTATTTGTATATTTTGGTCTAACATTACAGTGAGATGAGGCCTTTTCTGTAACTGTCATTTTTTAGCGGGAAACTTGTCAACAGTCAACTTGGTCACAGTTTATCATTTTTTGGCGGGAAACTTGTCAACCGTCAACTTATAAAAATCTGTGTGACCAAGCTGACATGGCTTGTGACTAGGACTGCAAAGTACTTTTTAGTGTTGTTATTATTAGTAGTGGAATTAGTATTATTATTTAGGGTGGCATGGTGGCATGGTGGTTAGCATGTTCTCCCCGTGTTTGTGTGTGATTTCTTCCACAGTCCAAGGTTGGTTGGTCACTCTAAATTGCCCTGTGTGTGGTGCCCTGCAATGGACTGGCGTCCTGTCTAGGGTGCAGTCCCACTTTGTGCCGGGTTAGGCTCCGGCTCACCGCGACCCTCTAAAAGATTAAGCGGTTATGATAATATATGGATAATTATTATTTAGACATGTAGCAGTGCCTTTATTATTTTTTTAAGGTGGGAAGGCGGGGATATTTTGTTTTCTGTAGATACAGTGCAATTTTGTAGGCATGCACACTGAAACACACCACCTGAAATTTTATAACACATTTGTCAGTTTTATTAAATTATTACCCTATAATTTTTTTTTGTGTGTTTGAATACAAAGCAAAAATAATTTATAATACATCTGTACTTTTTGTAGAGACAATTTATGAAAATAAATACATATTTTCATGTTTTTTAATTCTATATTGTTTATTTAAAAATCATTAAACAATTTCAAAGAATACTAGTCACTAGTCAATTCTTATTCTTGTCAACTTGGTCACAGTATTGTCACAAGATTAAATTGCAAAATAAAAATAAAACTGCTCAACATTTTTTTAAATTGTTCAATGTTATGTTTATCCACTATACTCAAGATCATCAGTAGAATAATTAAAAAATTAAAAAATTAAACAAAAAATACCAATGTGTTGTGTCTCCATTTTATTGTGTTAATTTCTAGGCAGAAGTTCATTTATAATATAGATATTATATATATTATATATATATCATATATATATATTATATATATATATTCTATATATATTATCGATCTAGATATTATCGGATAGATAGATAGATAGATAGATAGATAGATAGATAGATAGACACACACACACACACACACACACACACACACACACACACACACACACACACACATGTGTGTGTGTGTGTGTGTGGTGTGTGTGTATATATATATATATATATATATATATATAATATATGTTATAACACAGATCAGATGGTAAGTCTTCACAAAACACTAGTAAAAATTGTTTGAATAATTTGAATTACAAATGTTTAACGGTTTTACATTTTTTTTTAAATGTTTTTGCGTGACCAAGTTCACATTTCTTGAGGGACACAATGTTTATCTTTTTGCCATAGCAACACAAATTTGGTGGGAGATTGGCAACTTCAGTTCCATGTACTCTAGTCTAGGGGTAGTAAAACATTTTGGGACCAAACACTAGACACTGCATTGAAAATAAAAATAAATAAAAAAAGCCAAAAAGTCCCAATTTTTTGAAATCACTGTTAAAGTAAACAATGGGCATGGTACGTTTCTTAAACTGGACGGACAGGGGGCATTTCTTATTCATCAGTCTATATTTCTGTGTATTAGATGAGGTGTGGCCAAACTATATGCAGGGTAATTGCCCATTTGAAACTTGATAGCTGAACATATTGACCGTTCTTGCCTTTTAAACACTCTTGCAGTTAAGCAGGATATTACTAAAGGCGACTTGTCAATTGTTGTCAATCTCCAGACACCGGTCGTGTGCTTACCTTTTATTCTCTCATTTCTTTGGCACATAATAAAGGTTATCCCGGGATCGATACGTGTACCAGTAAATGAGAATTAAGTTATCATTAATATCGTAATGGATTCTAGTAGCTTTATGTGCAGTTTCTTAACACAAATTATGTATTAAATGCCAACACCTCCCTCCCTTGCAACGCGCGACTCCTCACCTGTTTAGTCAAGTAGGCCCTACTGTGATAAGGATAATCTATTGCCTTAGCCAGGGGATTACAAATTTGTGAAGCTACGGTCAGACATACCGTTCTTGCAATAATTAATTCTTCAATTTAAAATTCTTCAACATAAGCCATATTTCGGTGTATATGATATAAGCCATATCAGATATATAATATATATATATATCTAGATATTATATTATATATATATAACGGAATATAGTCCCCCAAGCTGTCGCTATATTCGATATAAATGCTATACCTGATATTAGTGGGCGCGTTTCTCTTGTATACACACATATAGTCCCCAGCTGTGGCTTCTCCAGCAGCTGCTGTGTCAAGAGAATACTTCATTTAATGTAATATAATTACATGCAACGTGATCCCATTGGTGTTTTAACACAAACCAATACAATATTTGTCACCTAAACAATGTCAAACAGATCTGTGCTTCTTTTTACACACAATGCAGAGCGCCAATTAATGTACACTCTTGGGACAATTGAGAAATTCACAGTTATGGTAGCCATCTGCTGGTTTCATCTGAATGTAGCTGTACAAGTGTGGTTTTTCCACTTTCATATGATGTTAACAATCTGTCAGAGTGGTTCTGTGGTGTGGTTCTCCATTACGGAATGTCAATCAACTTTCTCAATATTAGAATCCACCTGGCATTATCTGTGCATTCAGCAATGACCTGCTGCAGTGACCTTTCAGCTATGCTGGTCCCTCCTTCATACCGTTTCAATGCGGCCTGTTTAAATTGGAATATTCGAGCAACAGAACTCAGATGTATTACATCATATAAGTGTAAGGGAACAATACACACATTACATAGGGTATATAAAGTGCTAAACCTATGCAAAATGGATAGATTTAAATTGATGTCAACATAATGTTCACGTGTTCCTCATAATAAGTACACCTCTGTTTCAAGCATACCTTTAATTTGTTAGAGAAAACACTAATTTCTCTTCTAGAAATTGATCTGAAGGTTCTCTGATTGACTGATTTTCTTTTTAGAAAAATGGCAAACTGCATGTTGGTGTAAAGACTTTAAAATGTGGCAAAAAAGAAACAAATACTTAGATCACTCACACATGGCTTTCTTCTCAATCGCCATGAAGTAGCGTTTAAATACATAGCTTATCAGTGGGTTAATTAAAAAACTACCTCAGGTAGTTCTTACAAAACTAGTACATTCAACTCTGCACAGGACTATATGCTGGTAATCTCATTCAGTTATATTAATTGATGTCATACGTGCAAATACTTTATACATTTCACTTTTTTGAAACAGACAAAGCGTTTTCAAAGTCTTTTACATTTGTTTTACTTAATAATTTAACCTTTTTAATGCCTAATTTTATATTGATGCACCACTTACTGCTATGGAGAACTGAACATAACATGTTCCTATTAAACTGCCTCTTTTCATCCGTTGAAAGCAACATATGTTACGGTTACTGAATCGTGGAGGGAGACGCAGTCAGTGTTTGCCCTGTCGTGGTCACTGACTCAAGGTGCGCTATCCCCATACAATTTCCCGCCTTTACGCACGAGAGCGCAATGAACCCCCGGCCAAAACTGAGAAGAGCAAAACGGGATTCAAATCATCGGGAACACGCGTTTACATTTTCTTTTTTGTTTGAGTGTGATTGTTATAAAAGGTTTTTATTTGATTATATATTTTTAAATGTGGAGTGATTGTATAAAACACTGCTGACAATGGTTTGATACCTACTAATCAGCGTTGTGACATGCCTTTGTATTGATGGCTTCAATGTGCACGTGTAGATGCAATGTGCGTGTGCAATGGTTAATAATAGAGGTATGAAGGAATTTTTAATATCTTGCCCTGTAGTGGAACATCAGTGTCCTTAAATGGTTTCCAAATATTCAATAAGCAGGGGCCAGCAACTGGTGAATGTCACCCCATATTGACAAATGCTATTTTACTGTAATATGACTACAGAACAATGGAATGCATTACAGTTATAAACTGTAGATGACAAGCAAACATTGTTTTCATTATTATTTGACCCTAACTGATTTGATCATCATAATATTCAATCCTAGAAAATTAGTGTTAGTAAGGTGTATTTGTGGCCCACGAGTGTCTTGAAAAAACAATTAGGATTTTAATTTGATTTGATATTAATATTAAACAATGACATTCACCCTTAAGTCAATATATTACAGATCATTTAAATAGCTTTTTAACATTCTGCTTGACCCCTATCTACAAATAGATTATGGTTTTCACTGGTAGTCCTGTTTATATTCTGTACACAGTCAGGGAAATTATTTCCTTGTAAGTTCTATACTATAAATACTCACAGATTCAAAAACAAATATCACACTTGACATCTGAGTGAAGCAAAATACAGAATGCCCTTAATTCAAGTAATTTCAACCTTTCATACCGTGCAGTAGAATGTGTCTTCATGAAACTGCTGTCCCAAATTACATTGCGACAGAAAAAAAGGGTTTCTATAAATTTGTAACCAATCCAGACTTTTCTCAAATACTAAATAAACATTTTAAATGTCTATGGGGGACTGCTTCTTATTTTAAATCTGTGCTACCCAAGATTGAGAGGAGATATTTGCTGTGTTAACCGCAATACTCGTTTTGGGGTTAAAATATTAATATAGTCAAATGTTATGCATCTAGCTACATTTTTACTAGCTCAAGTAAAGCTGCAATCTCACAAGTCCAAGATTTTGGATTTGGGCTCCTAATATAGTTACTTTGTTTCAATAGCTTCACATGACATCTCCTTGCTTTTTTAAGATTTTTACACTCATGCTATGTTTTCTTATTTGTTTAAGTCTATGTAAAAGTAAATTTCACTGAGTTCAGGAGCTGCTCTTCAGTTCTGTTTGCCTGCCATGGAAATATGCAACATAGGCATGATCAAACATCGTGACATTATACAAGTATGGGGCAATGCTATAAGCAAAGAACAAAGAACATTTCAATACTAGACAATGTCCCCATTTGTGTGACCAAACCCATAGGTTTTATAAATTAACTCTTAATCTGGCAGAAGGCAACGTAGGACTGTGCACTTTTTAAATACAGTAACTGTTTTTTCACAATTTTTATTTCTGTAAAAAAATGTATTTTGTTTTTAAAGTAAAATATTATCACGGTGTTGCTCAATAACATGTAAACTGTTTTCTGTCTGCAGTATTTGAGGAGCCTTGTAATGTAAAAGCTACTTAGTGGTGTAAGAGTACTGCATTCTATATAAAACCCAGACTTCGCAATGTCTTGAAATGCTGCAATAGAAAGGGACATTTCTTTATAGGCTGACAGCAGTGCCATCTAGCGGTCATCCATATGGTTGGTTTCTATATTTCTCTACCTTTGCAGAATTTTGAAAAGTGTACATTCTGACAATGCAGTAGATATAGAATATAGTACAAGGAGCTGTACAATAAAAGCTAATGTTAACACCATGAGAGAGTGGGTTTACTGTCCGCTCTGACTTTGAGTGGGTGAAAACCAGAGTGTATCTTACAAAGATAATCTGTACTTTTTTTTTAATAATATATAGATAAATAAGATTCATTAAATAGTATAGCTAATTTTAACGTGACATAATTTATATCTGATACAAACTATCTAATACAAGGGAATGGGCTATACTACATCAATACCAGGGTCTGCTATGTATTATATACACTGAGGGGTCAGTGATGGAGATACTTATTGCATAGCAATTTGATTAATTCAAGATTTTACTATAAACTTGATTAGCCACAGTGTACAGGTAACAAGACAACAACTTATAGTAAAACATATATGACTTGTGTTCTTTTTCTGTTGTATAGTGTTATTCAATTGAATTTCCAAGCTTGTCTCAGTCTATAAGCCCTTTATTAAAAAAAAAAAAAAAAAAAAAAAAAAAAAAAACACTATTGAATGTGTGAGTGAATGGCGCCATAAAAAGGAAAAAAAACACATCACATAAAAAAACATATATATATATGCAACATAGGCTAGATCCAGTGTCTTTATAGATATAAGAGATAGCGCCATCTAGTGATCAGGTTTCTGCATAACACTGCTGTGTAAAGACACTTTGGCCAGTGTAACCTATATTATGTTCTATAGCAGGTAACTGGAATGGAAGAGAACCTCCTGCAGGTAACACAGACATATCATACAAATACATAAAAAAGATACACACTATTTGAGCAATGGCCAGAAAAGTACACTGCTCATAGGGTAGGTAGGAAAGCATATTGAGACTTCAATAAGAATAACATCACCACCTGGTGGCACCGTGGCATAAGTTGTATTTTTCTCATAATAAGTACACCTCTGTTTTTGTTCCAACCATACCTTTAATTTGTTAGAGAAAACACAAATTTCTCGTCTATCAGTTAGAGGCTATCATAGATAAATAACATGTGAAAGGAGTAATCATCTATGTTTACATTCAAATTGTTTTTTGTATACACCCAGGGTCTCATACACTTTATGCCTGCTCGCTGTTTCACATAGTGACAAGAGGATGCTTAACACTTGCTGATTAGGCAGGATCTCCTTTTAGTAGGGTTATGTTGGAAAGGATGCTTGTTAACCATAGATCAGGAGGAGACAGCCCCAGGGCTACGTCACTTTTCAACGCTACAACATTTATAAATTCCCAGGATTCCAGTCATCCAACATCGCTCATGCCAGTATCAGCGTCTCTCCATCTCCCACTTCTCCGCCTCTACAGTTCCCAGGCTTATATATGAGGGGTCTCTGATCACCTCACAGCCCAGTGGGCAACAAGTCAAATATTGTATGAATACACTGTTGTATTTTCTATGTCTTCCATTTCCCAATTTTGGGAGTCTAAAATATAGTCTAAAACAATAAAACATCAAAATGTGTTAACAAGTGGTTCAGTAATATTTATGATTCTTAAACACACAGTTCTGCAGTGCAGTGCTCAACCCAAATCAAATGTTCACCCAAGGGGCTGGGCAACTGGCTACATATCAAGTGCTTCTCTCATTCACTTGTGCTAAAAAAAAAAAAAAGACAAACCATTCTGGGGTGTAATGGCTAGAACAGTAAAGGCAGGTAAATACTTGGTTTTACAGTACCAGTAAGTAAGTGTGTTACTGTTCCAATCTATATTTACATATTTAGTAATGCAGCACATTAAATAAACACAGTATTTTGTTTTATTCCTAATGGCCATATAAAGTCTCAGTTCTAGAAAATGTTTAATATAAAAATGCTCCCTGTTATGTACAGTACGTTAGTATAATGAAAGCAATGGCCTGAGCAGTTTAATAGCTGTTATGGCTCTGATCCATGAATCGATAAACTGGTAAAAGTGTAATATCCTTAGCATTAAAAACATACTTTCTTACAATTCAATCTCACAAGACTGCTGTTCTTCTAAAAACTATTTATTACTCCAAATCGTCCTTAGTTCCATTTTCTCCTCAAAGCTCAAATGGTTTACAACCCCTAGATTCAGTTGCTTTTTTTTCTTGCTTTTTTATTTCTAGTTAGCTAGCTTTATTGGAAATGATTGTCCTTTAACCTATGACGATTTGAAGTAATGATCTTTGAGTATCTAGCACATATTGCTGCTTGTATTTGTTTGTTTTCCAGACTTTGTTTTTACTCAGGTGAAATTCATTTACTTGTCCATAAAACTATCAATTAATTTCCTTTCTGTGTTACCGGAAATAGGATCCCACATGAGCCGTACATTCACCTTCTATGTAGCAGAGGAAACTAGAAGGGGTCTTGTTACCTGAAACACGGGAAGTGATTTTTAGCCAACGTTCAGATTTTCCCCAATGATGATATTAATATCCAAATCTAGCATTGTGATGGGAGGAGAATGGCTAACTGAACGCATCAAGCACAATTTCAGGAAAATAGGCCAGGTGATCCACTTGGACCGATTAAACCCTGGCCTTTAAAAGGAAGGATCTTGTCTTTATATTCAGTTCCAGTTTGGGAGTCAAGATAGCTAGACCTTCAGCTCTGCTTGTAAAAATAAAACATAAAATAATTACTGAACAACATCACAATGTCTTCATCAGTCTCTTTATTAACATCTGCAGGTGATGGTGGAGGTAGGTTTAAATATACTGCTGTGGATACTGCTGATTTGCATTAGGTTTGTGAGAGTTTTAAAATATAGGGCATATAGAGACCTTCTTATTCTCAAGGTTTTGTTTGTGATTGGAAGGGCCATTGAAGGTTGTACAGTATCTTAAAAGACCAAATAGCTTCAAATGGGTTTATGATTGATTCATACATTCCTTTTACCTTTATATGGAGTTTGCAATCATTCCAGTGGTTCTGGGATTTTCTCAAACGCTTCCTTTAATTTGAATTAAGTCCAGCACTGGCACTTAGGGTTCGCTAGACATGCTCAACAGCTCAACATCTGGTAAAGGCAAAATTAAATTAAAATTATGGCTAGGCACCCAGTGAGCTCAAACTTTGTCCTCCAGGATACAGTAGCTTGCCTATATTTGCTGTCAAGCTCCTGTATGTAAAGTGACAATAGGCTTTGTCGTGGGATCAGAGGACTGACCTTCAGTTCTCCTGAGCATTTGTGGGGAATTGCTAGTGACGGAACATAATTGGTCATTCTAAATCGTGAAGAAAAAGGGGTCAATTCATTGGCCCCTTAAAAGATAACCAAAAATAATCCCCAACCAACCAACTTAATGTGCTGGAAAGGCAAGCCGGGATGAGGAGCTATAGCACTGCCAGCAGGTATGTTAGAGACTGCTGCTTGTCTCTGCAGCTGGCACGCCCCATTTCACTTCCAGTGTCAGCTTTAGGAGACTAATGTTTTTATTATAAATCCTTGCTGATATATAGCACTCATTGAAGTAAACTATTTATTTGTGCTCACTGTTTTTAAATTTAAGCCCCTAGATATCATATTAACAATGCTCAACTGTATGAGAATAGGAGCTGAAAAATTACAAGAATGACATATAAAGAAGCTGAGACACAGATTGTAGTACTTAGCAGTATATTCAAAGCACTGCCGCTAGAATAGCAAGGTTAGTCATGCCCAAATATCTCTGTAACCCAATATATTGACCACAAATAGCACTTGTCAAATGACAATGTGTTTTCAGCTGGCTTGGTTAAAAAGGATGGATTAATTAAAATGGGCTTCCATAGAATTTCAAGACATGTATTTCTGTGTCACTCATATTTCTTTAAAAAGCTTGAAGTACAGCAGACAAGTTATAAAATGTCAAACGTCACTGCAAACTCCACTTTTACCGATACTGCCGTACTGGTGCTGTAGTGGCTGCTTCAGTCATTTCAAACTGTTTCAGCACCCCTTTCTGTAAATCGGTTTCAATGAAAAGTAAAGTCATAGCTATATTCATGAATGTAACTTGGGCACAACAAAAGCATTGCTTTTTATTATCTATCATTGTGTGGTGGAGTGCCCCGCCCCTATGTGTATGTATACAGTATATCCTGTGTGTGTGTGTGTGTGTGTGTGTGTGTGTGTGTGTATATATATATATATATATATATATAATATATATATATATATATATATATGTATTGTAGCGACCTGTGGATCTGCTGAGGGAGTCTGAAAAAGGCCCATGTGTTGTGTGGGACAGGACCACGCCAGGGTTAGGTTAGTGTGTGTGTGGAGTAGTGGCAGGCAGTGAGGATGATGTGATGCAGTGATTGGAAGAGAGCAGGTTGGCGGGAGAGTGAAGTGCCGCTGGTCTGTATATGAATGGGAGCGATGTCAGCGGAGGGGAGAGATTTGTGAGTGAGTAATACTATAGAAAGTCTTTTTTTCACCTTTTGTTGCCTTATAGCCTGGAATTAAAATGCACTATTTTTATTTTTTTTTTCATTTATCTACACGTCCTACCCCACTACTTCGAAGTGAAAAAAATATACTAGAAATTTGTACTAAATTAATTAAAAATAAAAACTGATATAGCTTGGTTGGATAAGTGTCAACCCCCCTAGGTGTAGCTCAGGTGTAACCAATCGCCTTCAAAATCACACACCAAGTTAAGTGGCCTCCACTTGTAATGTAGTTAAATTGTAGTGATACACATGATTTCAGGATAAATTCATCAGTTCCTCTAGGTTCCCTCTGCTGGGTAGTGCATTTCAAAGCAAAGACTCAACCATGAGCACTTTCCTGGTAGACAAAGCAAGCAAACTGAAAACATTATTTGACCAGTGTAATCCTATATCAGGGATGTCAAACTCAAGGCCCACGGTCCGAATACAGCCCTTGGAGGTACTTTACCTGGCCGGCCGCAAAATTCATTCATTATAGTGTAATTTGGCCTGGCCCAGTTTGAGTCTATTGGGTTATTACTTGTAAGAACTCCAAATCCCATCAGCCATCAGAAAAGTAATGGGAAGCTTAGAACTAAAGAAACAGAAGACAGCAACAGACAGTCAATCATATCTCATGCTTGGTGCTTAAGGCGTGTTTTCCGTTAGACATTGTAGCCTACTGGCCGTCAAAAACGATAATATAACTCTCAAAATGTCCAAGAAAAGAAAGCTCGATAAGGAAGGCAGAATGTTTCAGGAAAGGTGGGAGTTTGAATATTTATTTGTAGAGCAGCATGTAAACCCCATTTGCTTGGTATGTAAGGGAAGTACTGCGGTGATGAAATAATTCAATTTAAGGCACCACTATGAAATGAAACATAAAGAAAAGTATGGTGAGTTTGAAGGAAAGCAAAAGCAAAAAATGCTGGCCGAATTAAAAAGAACCCTTGATTTACAGCAGAACATGTTTAAAAAGGCAAAAAGAGAAAGTGATGCGGCAGTGAAGGCAAGTTACCTTGTGTCAGAGCTAATCGCAAAGTTGTCAAAGTATATCTGAGGATGCTTTTGTAAAAGACTGCATGCTTAAAGTCACAGAAATAGTCTGTCCTGAGAAAAAGCGTGTGTTTTCCAATGTCAGTCTTTCAAGAAATACCGTGGCTGAAAGAGTGGATGACCTGGCTACCGATCTTCAAAAGAGCTTACTGAAAAAGCAAGCGATTTCGTAGCCTTTTCTCCTGCTGTTGATGAGAGCACAGATATTACTGATACCACTGCGTTATCTATTTTTATCTGGGATGTTGATGGAGACTTCACTATTACCCAAGAGCTTTTGGATGTTTCAGCTATGCACCTCACTATCACAGCAAACAATATACTTCAACAGCTTGAGAAGTGTGCGCACAACACGAAATTACAGTGGGAGAAATTAGTTGGATTGACAACAACAGACGGAGTGCCTCCCGTGTGTGAAGGCTAAGTTTCATTCTGTCTCAGCTGAGCAGTTTTACCCGTTCCTTCCAGCCACCTTCCCACAGCTCCGCATTCAGGCTGCATGTGTCATGTCAATGTTTGGCAGTACCTGCTTCTGCGAACAGCTATTTTCACTGATGAAGATGAATAAATCCGCTCAAAGATCTCACCTGAATGACAAGCATCTATACTCCGTGCCAAAGATCGATTCAGCACAAAACATGAATCACGACATTGATAATCTTGTCTCACAAAAAAGGTGCCAGATTTCTTCGGTAAATGAGAACGCACAGGACAGCAACTAGGTAAGATAGATAACATGTGTTTTAAATGAACAAGTCATATATAAAATAGATGTGTATGTATTAAACTGTGAATATAAACATGCGTTTTCTATATCACCTATTAAAATACTATATTGTTTTAAAAAGAAAATATGTTTGCAATGTCATATTATCACTTGAAACTGCATATTTGGAGACCTACACAGTGAATGGAAGTGCACAATAGGTTTAAGTATTTTGTGAGCTACAACCACTGTAACTATTAACAACTAGCTTACTAGGATCTTCACAAATGTATTTAATTAATTATCAGTCTGAAAGCATGGCGTGCAAACAGAGATTTATTTAACTAAGAGTAGTATTGGACATCCTGTTTTAAAATGAAAAATCAATGTGTTTGCTAAAATGTGAGGCCTGTACTATGAACCTGTATGTGTGTGTGTGTGTGTGTGTGTGGGGGGGGGGGGGGGGGGTAGGGAGTGGAACTATTTTGTTTAAAATTCCACAGTTCTTTTAATAGGACCTGCAGTCACGTGACAGAGCAGTAACTCTTCATGTCCAAGTTTTGCCCCTAAGTCACAAACTTACCACACAACTCAGCACAATCTGTTTTTGAAACAGGCTAACGATTGACGATGGTAAGGGAAGAGGCATAATGTAATACTTCAACATCCACTTCAGGTATTCTCTTCTTACATTCTTTTACTTAGCACAGTTCCTTTAAGTTATACTAGGATTTTCTTAACACTGAACAGATTTTGCCTTTTAATTAACAAGATAAAGCCTGAGTTTAAGCCCAACATTCAAATTAAAATAAGTAAATAACACTTTACTAAAAATACTGTCCATCATTAAACCTGTACAGTCTGTATGACCTTACAGAATGTATTATACACAAGGCAGTGCCAGATATAATTACACTGTTTTAACACATATGCACTTCGAAACAAGAGTGATCAAACAGTAGAAGAGTACTTTCTAGATAGGGTTAAGTTTGCAAGCAATCTCAGACTGTTCATGCATTTGAAGAGTAGATTTGTTCAGTACTCTTTCACCATACCACCGCTAATACATTGAATAAGCTTCCTATAGCAACTGACTATCCTGGACTGTCCCAGTTTAAATGCCATTGACATAATGGTCATCCCAACGATGATAAACAAAGAGGTCAACATAAAGAAGTTGGGATGGCTCGGCACCAGATCTCCAAAGCCGATTGTAGTCAAGGTGATGAAACAAAAGTAAAAGGCATCGAAAGGTTCCCACTCCGTCTCCCAATTCGGCAGGACGCATGCTCCGAAGAGGATATAGGCAAACACGACCACTACAATCACTGTCATTGGCACGTTCAGCTTGTCAAGTTCTTCACCTATTCCTGTAAAAACTGGGATGCTTTTGGACGGGGGAAGCTGGTCCAGCTGTGGACAAGACATGCTCCTTTTCAGCTGGACAATCGGAAAGTTCTCCATGGCAATGATCTTGTTGAAGATTTCGGCATTGCGGAGCTGCAGGGACTTGCGTTTGACAGAGGACTGGGCCTTCAGCACCTGTGTGATTGCTAAAGGTTCCTTCATCTCCAGCTCCCCATTCAACGTGTACCTGGATGGGGGGGCATCATCAGGGGTTTTCGGATCTACCCAGAAAGGTTTGAAGCACATGCTCTTTCTGCTCAGCCTGCGCAGTCTCTTGTAGGAATTGGACAGGAGCAGCGCAAGCAGGTCTCCCACATCCGTAAGGACCAGAAGCATGAGAGGAATGCCAACCATGGCATACAGCATGCACACAACTTTTCCTGGAGTAGTCAGGGGGTAGATATGACCGTAACCTGAAAAACAAAGAGACACGTGATCAGTGTATAAACATCAATAGAGAAACGTCACATGGGTTGTGTGTGGGGGATTTGCAGGGTCAATGAGGGCTACGAGTAGTTCAGTTAATTTCATATGCAACTTTATAATACAGTTATTACTCATTTAAACGTCTTAACACAACCCAATTCTTCTGTTGACTCAATTAATTATTTATACACATTCATATAGTCTTAAAAACATTCTAGCACCTTGTGACAGGGTCTTCCTCGGGTCACACGCGTGGGTAGCCGCTGTTCAAGCATACAGAGAGACTGAGGTTGGTGTTGAAACGCCGGCACAGGCGCGCAGGATTTATTAACAACAAAAAGAAAGTGAAAGTAAAATCAAGGCGGTCATGTGACGTTACCAGCGATGGTAACGCACAGAGGACAGATACAGAAAACCGTACAAAAAGTGCAAAATAAAACACAATACCCCAAACTATAACTCAAAAGGTGCCGTGAAAACAGCAGGCCTTGCAGCAGCCCCGATCACAGCGATCAACATGCTTTTATACTGACGCTCCGTTGAGACACGCCCACCTGCCTGCTGGAACAGCTGATTGCTTTCAGCTGCTGCTCCACGCAGACGGGTAATCGTCCCCAGCGGAGCGCCACAGCAGCTAAACAATTAAATCAATATTAACAATTAACACAAAAACATACAATAAACTACATATTCCATTGTGCAAGGCTTACGCTTTGCCACACACCTCTTAATCAATTTCTTATATTGCTTTGATTATTCTAGCTCTGTTTAGCTGGTAATTTGCATTCATGAAATATCAAAACGAGTCCTTTTGTTATAAAATAACCTATGACCACACCCCTTTTAACATTTCACAGACATCAACCTTTCTGCAAAAACAAATGTATTGCATTCCCCAAGTATAGTTTCTGTAATTATTTTCTCCTCTTTAATTTGATGGAGAATACCTGGTTTATCTTGTTTTTCAGGCTTTATTCAATAAAAGAATCTTCTTCACACAGAACTGACCCTTCCATTACGCCAATACAGTCCATTCATTTTTAACTTTTCCTTCAGTGGCGATCCAGGCTGATGTTGTTCCCTTTTAAATCCATTTAAACAATGTACAGGTCTCCTATCAAGTTAATTGATTAGAGGTTTTAACTGAATTTGCTGGAGCTGACGGTTTTGGTGGTGTTGCTGTCTTTCTCTCTCTCTCTCTCTCTCTCTCTCTCTCTCTCTCTCTCTCTCTGTATATATATATATATACAGACAGATAGATAGATAGATAGATAGATAGATAGATAGATAGATAGATAGATAGATAGATAGATAGTAACGGATGTAGCAGGACAGGGGGCCTGCAATATAAAAATGTTTGGTTTTATGGCAGGGACAGAGTTATAGTCTCCCTGCCAAGATAATGGGGTTGTTTTTTTTGGGGGGATCAATGTTTTATTTATTTATTTTTTTATACAACTTACAAAATACATTCTACACTAAACCCTCCACCCTGATGGCAACCCCTTCCCACCCCAAGAAGGAACCTGGAGGCTGAATTCATTCAATAAACAGGTGAAGGTCTGTCCAGGAAGGTCTTAATAGAATCTGAGGCTGACCCCCATGCCCGCACAGTCCCCTCCCATATGAACAATATCCAGAAAAGAGAGGATCCACTGACACCAGGGAAGGGAGTGGGGGGGCTGCCAACGAAGGGCTGTCATTTTTTTAGCTGCTGTGAGGCCGGCCAACCAGATCCATTTTTGTTTAACAGAAAGTTCAAGTGAAGAGTCATCTAATAATATTTTAGGTGAACAAGGAATCTTTCTACCAAGAATGACTGATAGGCTTGAGGAAACCTGCTTCCAAAACACAACCACATCAGAACATTCCCAGATCATTTGCAAAAATGTACCAATGGTACCCTGGGGACAGAGCATGCAGAGGGGAGTAGGGCCCAGTTTCATACGCCATTGTTTGCGAGGGGTTAGATATGTTCTATGAAGAAAGTTAAAATGAATCAGTCGATGGTTAGGATTCTTAGATGCTGTCCTTAAATTATTCCACACTGTGACCCAAGATATTTCCTCATATACAAGGGATAAGTCCCTATTCCAAATAATGTTAATCCCCAAAGGCTTGTATGATGCCTGGAGAAGGAGAGTATAAAGTGTGCTGACCAAACCCTTTCCAAGGTAATTGTTTTGTTAATTATTAATAATCACCTGCACTTTGCAGTTACTGAAAATTACAGCCAGGTGCAGGGTTTAAAAGGGAAGCAGTCAGACTGTTCTAGGCTGCTGCTGTTGAATGAAGAGCCCGATGGAAAGTCGTAAAGGTCTGTTTAAAACTTACGTTTGGTTGTATAAAAATTTATATTAAAGTGTTTTGTTTTGGTGTTATATGTCAGGTAAACAGCTTAGCTGATCTGCACGTTAGACAGGGACCTGAATGTGTGTAGTGAGTGCTCAATGAAGCTAGGTTTTTTTGTTTGCTTGGTGTTTGAATAAAAATGCGCAGAAGCACTTAAAATCAAAGTTTTATCTCTGGGTCACGTTTTTAAAGGAGCACAAACCCAAAGCTACGACCAGCTTGGTTACAATATATGTATATACACTGCTCTGCAAAAGACATTCAGAAGTTATAATATATGTCAATGTTATGAGCATCAACAATTTACTCAAACCCTCCACTAGTGTTTTCCACTATTATAACTTTGACTGTTATTAATACAGCTTAGTTTGGGTGAGAATAAACCAAGCTTGTCATTTGGAAATCTTTAATTCACATTGATCAGAATCTTCAAAAACTTGATCACAACAACTCAAAGCAAACTATACATGAGCAGCTAATATGACATGTTGTAGTAGCTAACCCATCACATTTACCCAGTGGTTCTCAACAGGGGGGGTTGTGAGAGGAGTCCATATGTGCAAAAGGTCTAAGACTTTTGCATAGCAGAGTACTGTGGTATATGTAGTCATTATGCAGCAGCAAATAAGCTGTTTAAAAAAACAAGCTGGACTACAGCTGGTAATCTGTGTAAATTTAAAATAACACTTTTAAAATCTACTCTAAAGTGGTTCTATTGTATTTTCTGGTTTCAGACAAAACCCTATAATTAGCACACCGATAGCTATCATGTATCACCCTTCAGCACACTTCCTATTTTTTTTAAGCCATTATAGCAAATAAAATGCCAGTAGTTCTCTTTTTTTCAATCTTGCTGTTTGATGTTTCAAAACAGTTTTGCAGTACCTTACAACTTGAACATGCAACATAAAAACTGGTCCATGGTCCAAAATGATGCCAATAAACAAACCAGGTGTGCTGATAATGGTGATCATGTACACTACACACCCCTGACAAGGATAAGAACAACACATTAAAAAGGGTTGGTTGTCCAAGGAGCGGTCAATACATTTTGTGCATGTACAGCTTTAAAAAACAATAGCATACAAAATCAAATCCATTTGTACCACTTTTACAGATGGAAATGTGAGACCTACGAAATCCTAGTAGTCAAGCGACAGTGCCCATCAATGAAGGCTCTACTGTGTGGTAGTTGAACAGGACAGGAGTTTTGGGTCCTGAGCCAAGGCAGTAGAGACATCAGAGGGCACTACTGCGATTAACAAATTATTTTTCGCATCATTTTCTATAAAACAACACTTTAAAACCCAGGTTCACCATTAACTTGTACTGATTTGTAGGGTACCTGTGTGCCTCTTTGAGGAAATCAGAGAATGCAAGATACTTTCATTAACTTATACATCACAATAATACCCTAGCACAAACCTGTAGGTGAACATAATTTAATAATTTTAATTACACAGCAGGGGCAGGATTTTCAAAAACCAGTGTTATTGTATCAAACTCGTGGTATAGTAACGAGCGCTTTAGTAGCAAGTGATTTTCAAACTAAATGTGTTCATTAAATCTTCATTTAAAATTGTGCACTTTGTCATGCAGAATGTACATTTATTTTGAACACTTTACATATAAAATGCTGATTTACGATTATCTGGCATGTGGGTAAAAATCAGATCAGCACGGATTAAAAAAAAAAAAAAAAAAAAAGAAATCCCATTAGTCATGTACCCTCATTCGGGGGGATATTTTGCCATAGCTTACTATATACAGTTCTTAATGTGCATTCTGCAATCTTTTTTTTTTTTGATTAAAAAGAAAAACAAACCATAAGCCATCTAAGTATATTGGTTGGAATTTATTTTTTATTATGATGAAATCTACTTTTGTATGTACCTTAGTATGTATGATTGTAAGCTATAAATCTATTTTTTGAAGTTAGTTGTTATACATGTATACCATGCATGTAACATTTTATTATTTATTTATTAAGCTTTTAAAATTACAATAGAACTCCCTACCCAGTACACCATTTGTTCTAATTAATTGTTCGGTGAATTCCTCTAATCATGCATTCTTTCTGGTAGTCTTTGCTCACCTCCTCGATAAAT
This sequence comes from Polyodon spathula, assembly GCF_017654505.1. Lineage (NCBI taxonomy): Eukaryota > Metazoa > Chordata > Actinopteri > Acipenseriformes > Polyodontidae > Polyodon > Polyodon spathula. The sequence continues at coordinate 18,879,990 of NC_054546.1, read as the reverse complement.
AAACTCAGCATGATTCAAAGTAGCCACAAACACTTACAGTATTATAAGAACATTTTATATGCATACAGATGTGTGAAGGTGATAGTGTACATTATACATAGTGTAGGGGGAGTCTAGCTGCTACAGTGAATAATAGACTCAAAAAGAAACCTAAGTTGTGAACTCTGTCACATGAGAGACTTAACTTCAGGAGATCGTATTTCCGGCTATTAGTACCGCATACACACACTGCTGAATAAGTCTTTGGAAAGCCTCAAGTCTGTACTTTTAAACGTTGTCCTTACAAAGGTACCATGAAATGTTCCTGTCAGGACACTGCACTGATTGGTTACCATATTATTGTTAATAAAACAATGAATAATCCTCTCCCAACACCGAAACCCTAAACCTAAGGTCAGTATCCTATACTGCAGCCATTGCACATCTAAAGTTGTTTGTTTTTGGCAGTGAATAAGCGTTTTGTTACTTTTAAAAAAAAAAAAAAAAAAAAAAAAGTACAAGTGCTGACTTCCTCAGTTGTCCTGACAGGAACATTTCATGGTACCTTTGTAGGCACTGCCTTTTAAACAAGCCATGAACCAGGTAGGTGATTTTTACGGTACCGGAGTAATATGTGCGTAACTTGCAAAACAACACCTACTAGACTTTAATATTGTCTTTTTATTTTCAAAACTGTTTACTTAATGCAATGTGTACTGAGTCTCTATAATCCTTAAAAATAGCGGCCGAGAATCACGTACGAGAGAATATAGTCTCGCGGCACTTAAAATATGCAGCACTACTTTTATTTATTTATTTATTTATTTATTTATTTATTTATTTAAACCAGAACTACTCAGAATGCGGCTCACAGTGCTTTTGTCACTGACACCCACTTCCTTATATATTGTTGTAGCGTTTCAGGCATTCTAAATTGGGTGAAAAATACAGTAGCTCTCTCTGCGGGATTTTCGCGCGCTGAAAATTGCAGATATGCAGGAGCAACTTGGAAAATGCGTGATTCCCGCAATCCCATGCTGAAATTCAAGCCCTGACATTACAAATACGTCTAAGCAAAATCCATGTTAATGATCTCGATCACATTCCTAGCGCATCGCTGTGTGTCCTTGTCCTTCTTCGTTCTTGTGTGAATAAGACACAGGTGTTAAAAGCAAATCTGCAATCACCTAAGGAAACTTTATTGTGATATCTAATTATCATTTTCTATAGTTGTATTTATAATTTCTTAGTAGTAACATTACACTGGTTAAAAATAACGGTGTATCGTTTTAGCAATACAACAAACGTTCTGTAAGGTTAAAATAAGTTCATAAATCTAATTCATAACCACAACTATAGAAAATGATACAAATATTGAATTATCAGGGTAGTCTGTAAGAAATTAACCCCGGTCCTGTTCATTCTCTCTCTGTATTGTCTGTTAAATGCCTATTTCAAGGTGAGTTACTGTGGCAAAGTGCCCTGTCCCTGTGCTATTTATTTGTGTTTTGTGTTGTATGTAGTGTGTTAATGTTGGTGTACAGTCATTGGTACACAGGATATAAATGGATCTGTGTAACACAAGTGATTTAAAATGTGTATTTGTATTTAGGCACGAGGATTGCACAGTACTTCACGTGCAGGTAGAATGTAATATGTGAGCATAGGAAATTGCACTAGATTAATTCACGTGCAGTTGTACTGAGACTCCAATTGAATGATTGATTAGAAATCGAGTCTCGGTAGAGCTGCATAAAAGCAGCATGTTTTCACTTACTCTGGGTTGTGTGTTCGGTGAGTGGACAACGAGTTTGGAGAGGAGAAAGTAATTATAAGTAAAGAATTGATTTCACTCACCTTGTTTGTCTGTTCATCCACTGTTTGTTAGAGTCTGTTTCGTTTAGTGTTAATTTGTTTTGTTTGTTGTTTATTTTGCCCTCAAGTCCCATGTCCTGTTTTTTGTACAACTGTTTTATTTTCTAATAAAAACTGTGCAGCACTGCTGTCACAGATGGTTCCGGCGCATCCCTTTTGTGCTATAAGTCATTAGATCCTTTTGCATGGAAGACCTTGGTTGCAAGGGTGTGCGGTTTTTTGATGGACCCAGATTCAGTTAAAATGTGTCCATCTGACTATGGGAATGGGAATGTAGAGATGGGAGCCCAGCTAACAAGATTTACGTTTTTCCGGTATTAGGCTTTTAAAGACCACATCTACTGGAAGCAGGCTGATCTTTGGGAAACAAATTGAACATTTGTGAAACTGCATCAAATGCTGTAATGACTGTCATGTGTTTTAAAGAATATACAACTAGTAGAAAGTATTAGCAGATCTGTGTAAGGCTTGTTGTGGTGTTTGCAGAACCAGTCCGAGCTGAACCTAGTGCAGAGTTCGAATCTTGTTGGGAACGTACTGATTTGTTAGAGATGAATTGGATGATCTAAATGAACATGTATTGATTTAAATAATGATATACTCTTCGTCAATAATCGTAGTAATACAGTATGTACTCAAATAGACCTGCATACTTGGTAGAAACTATTAAGTAGCTGTTATGTACAGTCTGTGTAAAAGCATGCAGAGAAAGGTTAGGCTGACCAGCTTTGCCAGACCCTTATCAGAAGTAAGCAACTCTTTGATTTAGTTGCCAGACCTTGGTAGCAAACTTTCTGGAGAAAGCTGCTGAGCTGAGTAAAAAAACTAACAACATACTTTGAAATAAATAGATACATGTTATGTTAGTGTAGATGTTTTAAAGTATAAAAATAATACAAATCTTGTAATGGAAAAACTAAAAAGACTTAGGAAATGAGTGTACAGGGTAACCATTTAAAAGAACAGACTTATAGCCTCTTATTGAAAGAAATGAGTGAGTCTGATTTAAAGACGGTCTCTGATTTAAAAGCAAATATTCTAAAGTGATGAAAATAGAATAACTGAATCAACAATTTAAAGTCTTAGAACTGCAGCTATATTTCTGGGAGCTAAATAAATGTATAGTTTAGATGACTGGGCAGTCATGTATCTTATTTGAAAAAAAGTATTAAGACTTGGTCTGAAAGGAGCCCCTAAGTAAATCTTTTATTTAGATTACAATAATACAGCTATTAGAATGTTGTACTTAGATGAAGCAAGACAATAAAATAAAAATAGTATAAACTATAATGCTAACAGTAAACTTACTAAAGGAATACAAACTAATGTTGTAACCTTGATTCTCACCTGCTTGTGGTACAGGCAGTGTTGAAAATGACTCATTGGTTTTGGTGATGAAGCGGGGATTTTTGGTGGTCATAAAGTTAACAGCCAAGATCCTCTCTATAACGAGTGATCTTGTTACTATTAACGAACAGAAATACCTTTCGGATAACAGAAGATAGGAGTTTATCTTACAAATAATCATTTTCTATATGTAACAGAAAATAATTCGAACCTGGCAGGAAGAGATGGGAATGAAAAGCGTAGGACGTGTTAATACGTTAAGTATTAAGAAGCCAGTGCCAGCTCCACAGTCAAAAAGGGAGGAGTCTGTGCATGCACAGCCCGAGGGAGGAGTCTGTGCATCCACAACCCAAGAGGGAGGAGTCGTGTGTCCACAGCCCAAAAGGGACGAGGACTGCTTGCCGCTCCCATCTCCACCAGCAGAGGAAGAATGCCTGCTGTCTCCACCTCCACCAGCAGAGGAAGAAAGCCTGCTGTCCCCATCTCCACCAGCAGAGGAAGAATGCCTGCTGTCCCCACCTTCACCAGCAGAGGAAGAAAACCTGCTGTCCCCATCTCCACCAGCAGTGGAAGAATGCCTGCTATCCCCATCTCCACCAGCAGAAGAAGAATGACTGCTTTCCCCATCTTCACCAGCTGAGGAAGAATACCCGCTGTCCCCATTTCCCCCAGCAGAGGAAGAATGACTGCTGGTTTTGCCTCCAGAGCCAGAGGGAGAGAAGCCGTCTCCAGCACAAGAGGGAGAGGTCCCACCACTGTTTCCAGAGAAAGATGGAGATCCACACCAGTCCCCTGCAAGTGAGGGAGAGCCGCACCAGTCCCCTGCAAGTGAGGGAGAGCCGCACCAGTCCCCTGCAAGTGAGGGAGAGCCGCACCAGTCCCATGCAAGTGAGGGAGAGCCGCACCAGTCCCATGCAAGTGAGGGAGAGCCGCACCAGTCCCATGCAAGTGAGGGAGAGCCGCACCAGTCCCATGAAAGTGAGGGAGAGCCGCACCAGTCCCCTGCAAGTGAGGAAGCTGCTCCCACCTCCGTCGCCAGGAGACTGCATGATGCTCCCACCTTCATCGCCAGGAGACTGCATGATGCTCCCATCTCCGTTGCTAGGAGACTACACACCAGCTTGTCCTGACGCCCTTCATGTCATCGCTCTGGGATGCCTGCATGACACCGCCCAAGGAAGCTTTCACGGCTAGGTCGACCAGGGTGTCCTCAGTTCACCACGCACCAGCGACCTGTGTGGCCTGGCCTGGCGCCTGTGGGCTTGCCTGTAAGCTCCTCAGAGCTGCGTTGTCCTCCGATGCTGTAGCTCAGAGGTGGCTGCATGGTGTTAAGTGGAAAAAAGTTTTTTTATTGAGAAAAAAATTACATATTAAAATTATAAAACTGAAAGATCATAATTGGATAAGTGCCCACCCCCCTGAGCTAATACTTGGTGGAAGCACTTTGGCAGGCAATAACAGCTGTGAGTCTGTTGGGATAGGTCTCTACCAACTTTGAACACTTAGATTTGGCAATATTTGACCATTCTTCTTTACAAAACCGTTCAAGCTCTGTCAAGTTTCTTGGGGAGTGTTGATGGACAGCAATCTTCAAGTCATGCCACAAATTTTCAATTGGATTTAGGTCGTGGCTCTGACTGGGCCACTCAAGGACATTTACCTTTTTGTTCCTTAGCCACTCCAGCGTAGCTTTGGCTGTGTGCTTTGGGTTGTTGTCATGCTGAAAGGTGAACTTCAGTCCCAGTTTCAGCTTTCTTGCAGAGGGCAGCAGATTTTCCTCAAGAACTTCTTTGTACTTTGCTCCATTCATTTTCCATTCTATCCTGACAAGTGCCCCAGTCCCTGCCGAGGAGATACATCCCCATAACCTGATGTTGCCACCACCTTACTTCACAGTAGGGATGGTGTTCTTTGGGTGATGCGCTGTGTTGGGTTTGTGCCAAACATAACGCTTTGCATTTAGGCCAAAAAGGTCCATTTTAGTCTAATCAGACCACAAAACTTTTTGCTACATGGCTACAGAATCTCCTGAGTTTTTTTGCATACTTCAAACTGGATTCAAGGTGGACTTTCTTGAGTAATGGCTTGCTTGTTGCCACCCTACCATACAGGCCGGATTTGTGGAGTGTTTGGGATATTGTTGTCACATGTACACTTTGACCAGTCTTGGCCATAAAAGCCTGTAGCTCTTGCAAAGTTGCCATTGGCCTCTTGGTAGCCGTCATCCAGTTTGGAGAGACGGCGTGATCTAGGCAGGGTCTTGGTGGTGCCATACACCTTCCACTTCTTAATAATTGTCTTGATCATGCTCCAAGGGATATTCAAGGCATTTGATATTTTTTTAATACCCATCCCCTGATCTGTGCCTTTCAACAACTTTGTCCCGGAGTTCTTTTGAAAGCGCCTTTGTGCTCATGGTTGAGTCTTTGCTTTGAAATGTACTAGCCAGAAGTGGGAACCTACAGGAATTGCTGAATTTATCCTGAAATTATGTGAATCAATACAATTTAACACAATGGAGGCCACTTAACTTGGTGTGTGATTTTGAAGGCGATTGGTTACACCTGAGCTAATTTAGGATTACAAGGGGGGGTGGACACTTAACCAACCAAGCTATTTCAGTTATTATTTTTAATTTTCTACAAATTTCTAGACTATTTTTTGAAGTTGTGAGGTAGGATGTGTAAATAAAAAAAACAATTTTGCAAGGGGTGTAGACTTTCTATAGGCACTATATTTATATATATATATATATATATATATATATATATATATATATATATATATATATATATATATATATATATATATATATATATGAAAAAATAATCATTGGTATATAAAAAGCATCTCTCCGTTGCAAGTGAATTTCGTTCTGCAAGGAAGCAGCTCTGACAGATGGTGATAGGTTTTCCATAACAGACATTCATTTGGCAGTTGCTTTAGTACACACAACCTGTTGATGTTTGAATACTCTCTTTATCTGCAATCAGATTGCTCCCATTTCTCCCCCCTGTTCCTGGAACACAAAATAAACCCTTTTTAACCCTAGCTACTCCTGAGCTTTCACTTCCTGAAGTTTGTCATTCTCTGCTGCTCAAGCAGGCAAGCAAGCTAAGACAATGTTTTCCTGGCATCGTGAGTAACTCGTTTTAAACAGGCCATGCTGTACAACTGCCCCTGACATGGCAGTGTATGTTAAACTGTTGTGATTGAAACAAACCAGAAATGTATAATTAAATCACTCCAAAGGGTCAGCCACAAGGAAACACTGAGCGGATGCATTTACCCTTGTTCAAGCATCAGGCAGCTTATATTCCCATCAATATAAGGCTTGTAACTGTAGGTTATTTTTTCTGCCCATTTTATGAGAAATTTAATCCAGGGTGATTCAACGTGATGTAAAAAGATCCAATAAAATCCTGCTATCGGTTATCCCACTGGGCTAACTGTTGATCACATTAACCCCTAAATCAAGTAGATAGTCAATGCTTAAATTTTTTGTTCACTGACATGAGCAGCCGACAGAGATAAAATCGATTTCCTTTAGAAAGGGATTGTGGGCTGGCAGTAGTCAATCTTTCCAACTCATGCTGATGGTGGAAGTTACCTAATGAGGGTCCAGTGAGGAGGAGAATCTGAACATGAATATTACACAGGCAGGGTAATTTTAAAGAGTACAGGCTGCAGCCCCAGTTTGATACTAAGCAAGATGAGACTTAAGTTACAGGTTTATGGTGAAGATGGAAATGTGTCGTTAGATTTGATACTGCTTAGATCAATCAGATTGCTCCTGTGAAGTCTAACACATAGATAAAACTAAATTTGGGAGATATACTGGCCAAGGTGGTGTACATATCAAGGTGCCAGATTTTACATTCAAATCAGTTTGTCACAAAGACGGTCGGAGTGGGGGACGTCAAATCAGAAACAGGGAGGTGGAGTTGGGTGGAGCTGAGAGCTTGCCTGAGCACAGCATTTAATGAATTAACAGAATAGAAAATAAAAAGGTTGTAACAAACAAAAACACAGGACACGGCACATTCACCATAACAAACACACAAACAAAACAGACTACACAGACAAACACAGTGAGCTTCTATTTTACTTTAAGTTATTATTTTATTATTACCTCCGTTTCCAATCCCGTTCTCCACTCACCGAACACACAACCCAGTGAGTGAAAACATGCTGCTTTTATGCAGCTGTACAGCGACTCGATTTGCTAATCAATCATTCAATTGGAGTCTCGTGAATGAATAAAGTGCAATTCCCCGTGCTCACATATTATTACTTTTTACTTGCACGTGAAGTGCTGTGCAATCCACGTGCCTAAATACAAATATACATTTTAAACACTCGTGTTACACAGTCCCATTTATTCCGTGTACCAATGACTGTACACCAACATTAACACACAACATATAACACAAAATACACACAGGGGCGGTCACTTTGCCACACAGTTCCATAGTTGCTTCTTAGCCACTGCTTTGCTTTTCTAGTGAGCATCATCAAAGCTGAACTAACTTAATAAATTCATGCTTGGGTACAAATATGAGGCAATTTTTTTGCTCTGGTGCATAGCCACTGGTGAGATGCTAGATGTTACTTACAGTACCTATAAAAAGTCTACATCCCCATTCAAAATTTTCACCTTTTGTTGCCTTATAGCCTGGAATTAAAATGCAATAAAATAGTTTTTTTTAATTTATCTACACATCCTACCCCACAACTTCAAAGTGAAAAAAATATTCTAGAAATTTGTAGAAGATTAATTAAAAATAAAAACTAAAATAGCTTGGTTGGAAAAGAGGCCACCCCCCTTGTAATAGCAATCCTAAATAAGCTCAGGTGTAATCAATCGCCTTCAAAATCTCACACCAAGTTAAGTGGCCTCCACCTGTGTTAAATTGTACTGATTCACATGATTTCAGGATAAAGTCAGCAGTTCCTGTAGGTTCCCTCTGCTGGATAGTGCATTTCAAAGCAAAGACTCAACCATGAGTACCAAGGCACTATCAAAAGAACTCTGGGACAAAGACGATTATTAAGAAGTGGAAGGTGTATGGCACCACCAAGACCCTGCCTAGATCAGGCTGTCCCTCCAAACTGGATAACTGAGCAAGAAGGAGACTGATCAGAGAGGCTACCAAGAGGTCAATGGCAACTTTGCAAGAGCTACAGGCTTTTATGGCCAAGACTGGTGTGCATGTGACAACAATATCCCAAGCACTCCACAAATCTGGCCTGTATGGTAGGGTGGCAAGAAGTAGGCCATTACTCAAGAAAGCCCACCTTGAATCCCATTTCGAAGTATGCAAAAAAAAAAACACTCAGGTAAGATTCTGTAGCCATGTGGCAAAACGTTTTATGGTCTGACTAAACTAAAATAGACCTTTATGGCCTAAATGCAAAGCGTTTTGTTTGGTACAAACCCAACACAATGCATCACCAAATGAACACCATCCCTACTGTGAAGCATGGTGGAGGTGGCAGCATCGTGTTATGGGGATGTTCTCATCAGCAGGGACTGGGGCACTTGTCAGGATAGAAGGGAAAATGAATGGAGCAAAGTACTGAGAAGTCATTGAGGACAACCTGCTGCCCTCTGCAAGAAAGCTGAAACTGGGACGGAAGTTCACATTTTTTAGCATGACAATGACCCAAAGCACACAGCCAAATAACAATTTTCCAACTCTCTTTTCTATCTTATCTTTTATCACTAGGGTAAGATTTCCTAATTTGGCATTACAAAAGCACAAATAATCCTGTGTTTAACCCTATCCTATATAAAGACCATACCAAGCCTTAATACAGGGACCAAGGCTCAAAATGAAGGCATTGTTTCAGCATTGCAGAAGTCAATAAGCAATCTGTTTACTAGCCTACAATGACGGCTTGCTGTGGGTAGCACTGTTATCACATTTGAAAATACAAATTAAATCAAAGTTGTAAATATATTAGTTTTGTGTTTATATATAAATTATAATACATTCTATAAATATAAATTCCAACATACATAATATTTTGCAGTTATTTACATCCATGAAAATCTATATTATATTTAGGGCGTCTGATTTTTGGTTTTAACCGATAAAACCTGATAAAACACCCCCGATACAAAAAATATGAAATTGGTGGATAGACAATAAACACCGGAAACCACCGGAAAAACTGTGGAAATGGTTAAATCAATTCACATTGACTTTACCCTTGTTCTATTAAAAAATAAAACCTACTACAAAAATAATAATAAATACATTTCCCAGTGCTGCTAGGCAATGTCCCACCTTCATGACTTGCATCTATCATTGATTCGTTCTGAATACTTTATACCCGCCCCAACTACTGAGTGACAGCACATTCCTACATTTCTATTGGTGACTCCGCTTGCGAGATTTAAAACAAGATTACAATCAGGATGGAGGCTTGTTAGCAGGATTTAAAGTTGTATTACAGTTAAGATACAGAAGATTTAAAACCGAATTGTGGCGAAATGTACAGAAATGCCTCTACACAAAAACCCCAGAAGAATGTGCCCGTGACCATAGGGATTTCGTGGTTTAACATTGTGGCTATGCTGTTCATGTAGCTCAGTCTTTTTATTGCAAAGTGTAAATTCTACTGTTTTAGTGTGTTTTGGTAAAATGTTCGCAAACAAAACTCTTTCTCATAATGTCCGAATCAGACTGGAAGTGACGTGGCTGTAATTTCATTCATGTTCAGTTTGGTATCAATTGCTTAATAATATTAACTACAGGGGTTTAAGTATAACTAATTAAACCATGTTCAGGCCATGTATATTTGTAAGACAGATTATACTATTAGTCATTTTCTAACGGATTAACAGTTTTCAAAGCACAAATTGTCAACGGCACCACTAACTCCCAATACTGGTATACTGTACAAGCAAAACCTCACAAAGTGGGGGTCTAATCATTAGCATTAGCCTAAAAAGGAAGGTAAAGGCAACACAAAAAGAAAACTACAAAAGATCCCATTTACTCTCTCGTCAAAGAAGCAAAATCATTTCATGAAAAGAACTCTCAAGAAAAAGAGGAAATGAAGAAGAAAAGACAAGATGAAAGACTAGCACAAATAAATGCATCAAAGAAACATAGCAAAATAAAACACATCTTCTTCGGACAGCAAAACATCAGTCGATTCTGACATTGCATCTCTTGGATTGGACTTTGAAGAAAAAAAACTTGAAGTTCCCAACAAGGAAAGAGTCCTTTTGTTACACAATATAACTAACTATGCAATTGTCTTTGAGGCCCTCTGGTTAACTCAGGGATTTCCAACCCTGGTCCTGGAGAGCCGGTGTCCCTCCTGGTTTTTGTTCTAACTGTACCCTAAATAATTTAACTGGACCAATTAAGCTTCCAATAAGCACTTAATTGATCCAATTAAGTAATTTAGGGTACAGTTGGAACAAAAACCAGTAGGGACACTGGGTTTGGAGACCCCTGCACTACATTCTGAAATGGTGCCTCAATTTTGTTATTGTAGTTATGAGGTGTAAGTTGGAAACAACCTCAAGGTTGAAAACAAAGAACAGTCTTTTATTTTTGTGAGATTGGAAAGAGAGAGAGAGAGAGAGAGAGAGAGAGAGAGAGAGAGAGAGAGAGAGACAGCAACACCACCAAAACCGCCAACTCCAGCAAATTCAGTTAAAACCTCTAATCAATTAACTTGATAGGAGACCTGGACATTGTTTAAATGGATTTAAAAGGGAACTACATTAGCCTGGATCGCCACTGAAGAAAGGAAAAGTTAATAATAAATGGACTGTATTGGCGTAATGGAAGGGTCAGTTCTGTGTGAAGAAGATTCTCTTATTGAATAAAGCCTGAACAATGAGACCACACCCTCGCTTTGCCACTGCAGATAAATGAAGTATTCTCCATCAAATTAAAGAAGAGAAAATAATTACAGAAACTATACTTGAGGAATGCGATACAATTATTTTTGCAGAAAGGCTGATGTCTGTGAAATGTAAAAAGGGGTGTGGTCATAGGTTGTTTTTATAACAAAGGGGCTTGTTTTGATATTCATGAATGCAAATTACCAGCTAAACAGAGCTAGAATAATCAAAGCAATATAAGAAATCGATTAAGAGGTGCTGGAGTGTTTTTAAGACTATATGAGTGGGTATAAAGAATTAATTGTGATTTCATAATATCCTATTAATTAGAATTCACTGGGATTTTATTTCAAATATTTATCAACTCATATTTAATCAAACAGTTATCTTGCTTGTATATTCATATTATTATTTGTGTTATTAGTTCTTATAGAAAAGGCAAATTATAGACCATTGATGAATGCTTATTTTTACATGTAATTGATATTTACACTGAAGCTGAGATGTTCTTTTAATATTATTGCTTGCTGAGGTCAATGTACTGACTTGTGCTACAGTGATACTAATCTTTCATATTTTTGTACCATATTATTTACTTTACTAAATTAATTTAAAAAGAAAAGATAATGGTATTGCATCTTTTTATTGTCTTATTGTCTATGGCATGTGGTCTTGAACTCGGGAGAAAAGAATAACAAAGTCAATTAAAGTAAAGACCTTACATGTATTAAATAATTATCTTTCTTTTACACATATTAAATAATTATCTTTCTGTGGTTGTTTAAGCATCAATTGTCCCTACAATTTACTGGTTTTGTGTTTTAGCTGAGAAATTGTCTTTGTGTTTTTTTTTAATGTTGAATTATACACTTTGAAATCAAATAAAAAATAAATGAAACCTGCTAATAAGATATTTCAAAGACAACACTTCCAGTGATACATAACACCCTAAAATGTCCGATCACTTGTTTAGCTCAACATACAGTCGCGTTCTGCTCATCAGTTCTCTTTTCATGTACTGTACCAGCTGTGAAATTCTATTCTGAGCTGAGAAACAGCTGCACAGATTTTTGGCTGCTCATCGTGTTACAGATTTAGCTTCTAATTAAAAAGGGTGTGTCTTGCTCATAGAATTGCTAGATCTCCGTACACTCCCATCAAACAAGCACTAAGAGAGCTGAATCACAATACCTATATAAATGTAGCAAGCCAGGAGGTTTACCCCATTTTCAGCTGCTAAACACGTAGCTGGGTGGTTGAGCTGCCCCGGTCCCCATATTCAGACACCAGATCTCCAGCTCCAGGTTTATGTAATATTATGGGCCCCTGCTGAATCGAATCCAATCCCATATGGTTTGCTTTGGTATTGGGTTCATTTTGGGTCAGTCACTGGGGAATATATCAGTGTGAGCTGTGCCTCTGAGGGGGGGTCTCCTCATTTTACAGTCTCTCCTAATGTGTCAATGACAAGAGGTTATTTAGACAGAAAATTGTGTGGTTGTGCTAACATTATCTTATTAAAACTGAGGCAAAGAAACACACTTGCAGACTAGACCAATTTATATTAAAAGAAAAAAGACGGTAGCTGCTCAAAATGTTGTTTATTATTTTTGCTTAAACCTGTGTTTTTAGCTTTTTTCTTACTCTTGTTACATAAAGAGGTTCGATCTTCTTCGTTATACCCCTAATTAACAGGCAAAGCTTTCTTTCCTCTTTTTTTTAATAAAAACAATAAATAAATATGTTACACAAGTTTCTTGTTAGTTTTTTTTCTCTGTTTCTACCTCACACCAGTGTCAAAGTTCTGATAAGAACTGCTCGATGGTGGTTTGTTTGCAAACCTATCCGTTGCACTGAAATTCACTCAGGTAAACATGTCCTGTAATGGGGCCGCACCCCAAACTACTGGCTGACACCTGGTTATAGCAAAGGCATAATAGCACAGTACCAAAATCAATTCACAGGGCAAAGTCCGATTGCGGCTGTTCATCCCCACATATCAGCTCCTAATGTACTGCTAATGACCTTAACGTTAGCGCCTTGCGCTGGATTCAAAACAGGGCCCTTCTTTTAATTTAAGCAGGACCAAAAATGGGCGGTCACCATAAGAATGTTATCATCCCTCTAAAGTAACTTTTGTCTATACAGTACTCAGAGCCCACTCAAGCTAGGCTTGCTGTTTTTTACCTTCACACCACAGAAATCAGAGTTCACTACTAAAATATCTCATGCTACCCCAGAGTTAGTTTCCATACTTGCTTCAGGAATAATAATAATAATAATAATAATAATAATAATAATAATAATAATAATAATAATAATCCTTATGTAGCGTGTGTGTGAATGCAAATACACTACGACACAGGCAGTAACAGTATTGTGTGACCCATATCGATGAGATTTGAAGCGCTATAACCATGAATGCAGATGAGCCCAGCATCTTTTGCGGATGTTAAGACTCGCATGGCCGCTGGTTTATGCCCAGCCTCCGTCCTGCATGGTGTTCAGTTCTTAAGGATTTGGTTTTGCATTTGTAATAGAAAGGAAGTCAACATTTTTCATTAACACCACACCTCAAATTCAATAGACTGGTTAACATAAAACTGAATGGTGTGTTACTATCTGCTTTACAAGGCATTTGTTATCACACAGTGAACATTTTAAAAATGGGGTGGAATGATGTCATTAAGTTAAGACACTTACCTATTGTAGTAAACACTGTGCAGCAGAAGAACAGGGAACCAGAAAATGTCCAGTGGTTAGGGTTTTGAAGCCATTCCAATCTAAAACCATTTGCAATCTTTTTTTTCAACTGACCTCTAAACTCCGTTGCATTTACTGAAAGGCAATGTGAAAACGCGGTTCAAATACTTGGCGTTCTAATTCATTCATTAGGCATGCACACTAGAAGGTAACAACAGCTACTCTAATACGACTGTAAGCATTGCTACAAGACAATACATTGTACAATGTTAAATGTACATTAGGTGAATATGAATCACAGATTTGCCAAACCCAAGTTTTTATGTTAACCTTTTTTAAAACTGTTTTTTGTTCTCCTAAAAACCTTAACATTTAGGTTAAGGTTAGGAATTAAGCAACTACGTAAATCACAGGCTCAATCAAAAGCCTAAAATCAATATAAAAAATAAATAAAAAATAAAATAAAAAACGATAAACTTTTTATTAAACAATAAGAATCTCTTCGCTCCTTTCAAAAAACAAAACGAGTGATAATAGTAAAATGACACTGCAAACAAACCAATAGATGCATGAATAAAAATAAATACCATTACATTTCGTGTTATTAAATAAATCCCACAGTTCGTCCAAATATGTGTCATACTCATCGTCTGGAACCCGTTTGCCCTCCAAGTGTCGGAACAACAAAGCTCCGAGCGCTGCGTAGCACACCAGAGAGAGGATTAGACTAACGTGCGGAAAAACTGCCCAGAAAATGTTTGAGCATCTGAGTTTCCCTGGGTTATTTGTTCCTTCTTCCACGGACATCGTGATGCAGATTATTTAATCTACCACTGTGAAAATATGCACACTGGAACAAGTTTGCATTGCACTGGATTTTTTCAGACTGGAAAAAGGAATTAAATTGTTTGAGACTATAATGTACTGGGGCGAGGACGAAACCACGCCATGCTCTCACTTAAAATAAATCACTGACTTCTACTCCCTAGGGCATCTTCTAGAGACTGAGGCTGCTCGGGTTCTCACATACTCAGTGAGCAGCTGGAGCAGCAGCACCAGTGCTAATGGTAAGAGATGCATTGTAAGATATTGATTGTGTAGAAGGAATGCGCGCGGAAACAAACAATAGAATAAAGATGAAAATAGTATTTATCCATCTGATAAACTATATACCTCAATGTCCTACACGCACAATGTACCTGAATTGTTTATAGCCTATTATCATATATTTTAAAAGCTCTTTATTAGTTTACTTTTAAACATTATATTTTGTTTCAGTTGTTAACAATCAATGTTATTTAAAGTTTCTAATTATTTCAACTACCCCCTTGCTTAAACATTTAAATATACCCTATACATGTTACGTAAGCAATAAGTCATGGCAGGGTGTGGTATATACTCTAATATCCACACGCCCTGGGTGCGTTATAAGGCACGAGGCGAGGCCGAGTGGATATTAGAGTATATCCCACAGCCTGAAGTGCCTTATTGCGCTTATAAAATGGATCAACCAACATTACAAAAAAATGTAATTATCAAAAAAAGTAATTTTTATTAAATATCATTCCACCTCTGCCTGAACTTAGAAAAAATAGTCCCTTAAAACATAAAAAATAAAACCAAAAATGTATTAATTAAAAAATAATTTCAGATGAACATTACCACTGAAAGTGCAGTTCCCTTTCAATTCGAAGATGGTCACCAAAACATCATTGTGGGATACACTCCTGCTTATTGGTAGGTGTTACTGAACTCTTTCTATCAAAGCTGCTGATAGGTCCTCTCCCCTTGGTGACCCCCTCAGTCTCGCCTCCCGAGGGTACTTAACCGTCACGCAGGGGAGATTCGCTCTCTTTCGCTTCTCACGATTGGTACAGTAAGACCTCTCTGTGTTGCACTGAGCCCTCTTTTCTTCTAAAAAGTGCTGCGTAAGCTACTGCTAGTTCCCCTGCACTTTGTGCTGAAAGCTTGCCTTCTCCGCTTTTCCCGGAATCAGTGGTTTAAAAATTTGTAACCTTTTTATTCTATTTCTGACTATAGCACCTGCTCACTTCGCGTGTCAGACTGCTTCTTTCTGTTTGTCCATCTTAGTACAGTAAGTATTATTTTTAAGAATTGTGTGTGTTTTTCACCCTTTCTTGCTCCGGAGAGCACTGTTACTGTATGGGGCTGGGCTTGCCTTCTCCCTGTTGTCGAGCTAGCCCACCAGCTGCCTGCGGGCCATGGTTGGGCCTTGTTTTGATTGTAGCTACGTGTCCCCGTGCTTGCGCAGAGGACTAGCCGCACCGCGGCTGCTTCAGCCGGGCCAGCCATATACTCCTCACCGAGGCTTCCCTTGTTGTTGGGTTGAGATGTACGCAGGCTGTGCGGGCCTTCACCTCTGGTGTATGTCGCTCAATCTTCAGACAGTGTGCTCTCCCCCATATGTCCTGTAATATTTAACTGTTTTTTGTATTTAAAAACTGTTTTTTATTACTGTGTGGGTGTAAGTCAATCGCCCGCCGCGGCTTCTGCCCTGTCCCCCTGTTGTACGCTACGCGCTGCTCAGACATGTGACCACGTTGTCAGGGTAGGCACCGTGCACAGCTGCCCCAGTGTTTTTTAATACCGTGGTACATAAGACTCTGCCTGTGCTACTTTGCTACCATGGTGCGCACGGTGCTTATTGACTATAAACCCACTGTGGCTTCGGCCCTGTCCCCCTGTTGTACACTACGCGCTGCTCAGGCATGGGACAACGCGGTTAAAGTAGGCACTGCCTAGCTGCCCTGGTGTTTTTTAGCTTCCAGGTTTCTCCGAGGCACTGGACGATTGCACCCTCCTTGGAGGGCTACTCTCCCCGAATGGAGCCTTGAGATTGTACTGGAGGCTCTCACACAGGCCACGTTTGAACCTATATACTCCATCGAGTTGAAGCACCTGTCCATGAAGACAGCCTTCCTCTTGGCTATCACCTCCACTAAGTGGGTTAGTGAGCTGCAGGTGCTGTCTGTGCATAGCTCCTGTATGCGTGCTTGGGATGATGGTAGCAGAGTGTCACTGCATTCAAACCCTGCTTTTCTCCCCAAGGTGATTACAGCCTTCCACATAAATCAGTCCGTGGAACTGGAGTCATTTCATCCTCCACCGTTTGCCCAGTTCGGACATTGAAATGTTATGTGGATAGGACGAGAGCGCTGCATCAGTCTGACCAGCACTTCGTCTGTCATGGAACACGGACCCTGGGACAACCCCTCTCGAAGCAGTAACTGTCGCATTGGATTGCGGACACAGTCTCGACTGCGTATGATGGTGCTGGCTTACCCCCACCTGGGCGGATAGCCTCACATTCCACAAGAGTGTGGCAACATCATGGGCCCTCTTCCGCTGAGATTTGTGATGCAGCTAGCTGGACTACCCTGCGTATATTGCCCTCTATGGGTACTAGGGTCCTCGAAGTTGCACGTTCACGCCGCTGACCTTGATCAGGCAGGACTTAGCGTCCCTCATATGCTACCGTTCTTTCTTCCCTCGTGATGGCTCTGGTACACATTTCCCATAACAATGTTTTGGTGGCCGTCTTTGAATTGAAAGGGAACGTTAGTTTACCTACCGTAAACCTGGTTCCCTGAAAGAGAAGATGGCCACCAACTGCGTGGTCACTTCAGTCGACATCACAGTTTCGTCACGAAAGAGAATGAATCTCCCCTGCATGATGGTTAAGTACCCTTGGGAGGCAGGACCGAGGGGGTCACCGAGGGGAGAGGGCCTATCGGCAGCTTCGATAGAAAGAGCTCAGTGGCACCTACCAATAGGCAGGAGTGTATCCCATAACAATGTTTTGGTGGCCATCTTCTCTTACAGGGAACCAGGTTTACGGTAGGTAAACTAACGTTTTGATTTGTTACACTTCTTGTAATTCTTGGTTTATTCATTACATTTTAAAGTAAAAAATTACTGCCCATTTTCATCATGACACAGCACAAATCAGTCTGCCTTTAAATCATGCAGCATAAATAAGACGCAGATAAATAATCACGCAGACCCTTCCTCACAAGACCTGCAATAGTATCAGGTGAGAGTGCGGTTTTAATCATCCTTTGTTATCCAGTGTCTTAACAGGAGGTATCCACACCAGATTTGCGCTACAGCTTCACAGTGGTGAGAAATATGTTATTTGCATGGAATACCCGGTTACTTATCAAACTGACTTTGTAATTTACTGCTTGGCAACGTGGAGAACTACTGGGCCAGTGTTAAGAAACAATTTAAAACAATGCAGGGCACAGCAGAAGACATGATACCATCATACATGGACACATTTAAAAGATATGGCAGGAACTGTCAAGATGAATATATAAATGTTCAGCATCAGATCACACAGCTGCGCAGGGGGTGGGTCCAGTGGCAGTAGGCAGGCATGCCGAAGAACAGACAGCGGGAGCAACGGCAACAAATAGGGAAATTGGGATAGGGAAATGAAGTAGTTAAGGGACAGAGCGATCAGAATAACGAGTTTTGAATTTATTTCAATACTTTTGCTTTTTTTCACTACTTTAATTAATCATTGATGTCTGATTCAGATTCATTCAATATCTCATGTACACTTCATGTTTCCCAAAAGTTCAGCATTTACATTAATCTCGTTGGTCATGTTTATTGCGATAAATTCCAATATTTCTGCCGTTTTTGTTTTTAAATTCTAGTGGTATGGATATCTGCCAGTGATTTGCCCATTTTTGAAAAAAGTGCCGACCCATGGTGTAATATCAACACCCCCATGTGACCTATTTTGACAAATTAGGATAGGGTATTTAAAATACACATTTTATAAGTGAGCAGTAAATGTGATACAACAGAGACAGTTCAATAGGCGACAAACTTTTCAATACGGGAGAAAAAAGATAATCAATGATAGGCCGATCCTGTGAAATCTCATCGCAAAGCATAACACACTGTTGGAAGCGACTGAAAAATCGTGACGCTACTGATCGCCTCGGGCAGTGTGTCCCTGGCTTTAGCAGACTCATGCGTGGGCTAATGTGATCGT
Organism: Polyodon spathula; assembly: GCF_017654505.1. NCBI lineage: Eukaryota > Metazoa > Chordata > Actinopteri > Acipenseriformes > Polyodontidae > Polyodon > Polyodon spathula. Next base: position 18,861,187 of record NC_054546.1, on the reverse strand, counting down.
GCATCTCTCTGGCGCTGGTCGCATATTAAAAAACACCTCTGAGAGCGTACGTTTTTGTGAGTTTTTTCGGGTGTATGGTGTAAAACTGAGATCCCAGCAGTTGTTGTTTACCTCCAGTACAGCGCCAATGGGGCGATTCAGTAGCCGAAATCGAAAGACTCATAAAATTAACCGTTGCATGTTTAAATTAGTCACAAATAAAATAGCAATTCCTTTGTGTACTTGCAAGAGTTTTATTAAATGTGAATTAAAAGATAGACATACACATGATAAATGTTACATTTAAAACCCAGTTACACAAAACATAAGCAACGACTGGGAAATGCAGAAATATTTCTTATTAATTTTGTACTTTTAACTTAACAAAAATAACAGCCTTCTTTTATTATTGTCTACAAGTCCTGATACTGGGTTCCTGAACTTGCTGTTGCTGTAGTGAATGGTCTAATTGACATTGCAGAGTAGCCTACACAGTATCTGGATTGCTATCTAGATGTGGCTGCATATATGTGTTGTTGTACTTATTATAGGGATGCATTTTGGCATTTGGTGCCATATGACCTAATGCAGTAAACTCATTGGATGTTGAGTTCTTGCGAACAGAATCGCATCGCAAAATATTTAACATGTTTAAACTTTGTGAGCATATTGAAATCGATCGCCCAAGCCTGTAAAATCGCATGGCAAAGCATAACACCCTGCCCGATAGGACTGAAAAATCGCTTCGCTATTGATCGCATCGGGCAGTGTGTCCACAGCTTAACGCACATCAAATAGCAAATCATGCGCCCAGCCAATCAAAGCACAGTAGGGGGAGTAAGGTTACAACCATTAAGGATTCAACATTCCCTTTTAAAGAGCACCTGTGTGACTGCGATAGTGAACGGATGGTATTTAGACAAAAGCTCAATTTTTAGAAAAAATGTCCAGCAGCCCAAATGCAGAGGATGACCAAGCCCATCAAGGAAGGCTACAGATTTTTTTTAGCAGTCTTGAGGGGGAGAGTGAACACGAAATTTAAAAAAGTGATCTGTAAGCAAAATTAAATTGACCTGCCCGGCACAACCTCCAACACTGGGGCTTTAAGTTCAGCATCTGTTTCCTTCAAACCCTGTAATCTTTCCTCTGTAAGTTCAACATCCATTACGAAGATCTATGTTGTGTAAAACTCAACAAGCCAGGATGATATTGCTAACCTTCTTAGGAGTGTACTGTAGTGTTCACTCAGAGACATCCAGACATCAGAATCACACTTTGAGGATTCCAAATGTTCGCTCAATTACAGTATGAGCACATTTAAAAGTAAGGTTATACCTCTGTTTGACAGGGGTCATAGGATTGAGCAGCCTTTGTAGCCGTTGTCCCCTGTCAACCAGCCTCTCAGACTGTCACCCCGCTGAAACACAGCTGTCACCTGCGAAAGTGGAGCAACGTTACACATTTGTGATGTAGTTGTTGGCATCACAGATCACACATTACTTGCACGTTGACAGAATAGGCCCCCTTAGAATTTACATAGAAATGCCTATTTTGTGTTGGTGCGTGTACTTTAGTGCTACAGGCAAACCGTGTGCTCTCTGCATGTCTCCTTCCAGGTTAGTCTGAAGCAGTTGGCAGATGTCAGTGATTGTCTGTTGTGGAGAAATTGCTGCATACACTGTCAGACAGGCTTAGAAAAGACAGATGACTTCTAAATATCTGGGAACTCCTCTCTTTCTCTGTCCACGTAGATATTATTATTATTATTATTATTATTATTATTATTATTATTATTATTATTATTATTATTATTATTATTAGCAGACACCCTTATCCAGGATGATTTACAATTGTTACAAAATCACAGTATAAAGTATCACATCAATCCAGTGCTCAATCCATATTTCTTTATTTCTGTTTTCCCCCTCTTTTCTTTGCCTGCTTCTTTTTTCACATGTCAATTGAAACACAAACTCTATCAATGTTGATGGTAAATGAGGACACTCCCCTAAAGGTCAGCCCATATCCAGTGCTAATGCTGACCTGCCGGGTGGGCACTAAAACACAGTTGCTAAATCACATATGTCGGCAAAGTTTGTTTCCCACATGTGCGCCTGATTCTGGTGCGCTAACTGTTCACAAAACTGTTTTGCGATTGCTTTAGGGGTTTGAGAAGGTTGCTAAATAGGGCTCTATATCTGGTACTACATGAGATTAAAGAAATACAAGCCATGCTTTTAGACTGTCTCACACTTCCTGAGTCATTTTACTAGCTTCTTTCCTGTTAGTAACCAATCTGCTGCTCCCCCTATTGACTGACATGCTTTTGACCCGGAAGACACTGCTGGGATGCAATGACCAAGGAAGTAAAGCAGTAACAGACTTCCTGGAAGGCAAGGCAAGTAAACCTTCAACCTAGTATAGTACCAGGTGTCTGTTTTAACACTCAAATACATGTTTGCTATAACATAAAGTTTACTTTTAAATAAACATTTAAGACAAAAGTTGTTACCTTATGAGCAGTGGTGAAGTCCTAAATCGAAAATTACCAATAAACACAAATAAAGGATAGATTTTCTTAAACAAAAATTATACAAATTAACATTGTATTTGTTCATTGAACTTGAGGTAACATGTAATAGATAATGCATGCGTCTCACATGCCACTTTTATAGGCTACTCCCCCAGTCAGTGCTGCCAGATTGGGGGTTTTCCAGCCAAATGTGTCTTGTTTTGAAAGCATCTTGCGGGTAAACACTGTTTGGTTGTTTTTGTCATACATGTTCTTTTTCAATTCCTTTTGATTATGAAGTCAACACCAGTGCAGAACTTCAAGCATCACGAATTCTGATGTTGTAAATTGTGAGAAAAAAAAGCAAGCAAAACATATAAATAAATACATAGTTACGTTATTGTGTTTTTTTATTATTATTTTAAATACATGTGTAGCACTTATTTATGCTTTTGTAATATATATGTATATATTAAATCCTAAATGCAAGTGCTGTTTTTGGCCAGATTAAAAAACACAATTTGGCTACTTCTTTTCCAACATTTTTACAAAAAAAAAACATTGTTAGCTTGATAAACTTTAGTATCGGAAATTACAACGGTCGTGCTCTATAACAACGTCTTTATAAAAAAAAATGTTAAAGATTCTTAAGTTAATTCTTAAGTCAAGGTTCTGCCTATAGAAAAAAGTACCAGAACTATGTTCCAGAGCGTTCCAGCTCAACTACACCACTGCTTAAGAGCCACACAAACAATACCAGCTCTGTTGCAGATTCCTGGACAATGTTACAGGTATAAAAACACTTCCCCTGAACTGTAGTAGAGCATGAAGAAGATGCTTTTAGAAACCTGACTTTTACTGCTGACAAGAAGGAAGCCTGCAGCTAACACTATCTCGAGGGAGTGGAAACAACTAGGCAGCCAACAAGGTTTGGTTTCTAATACACTAGAATGCACAGGGTACTTCAACTTATGTTAAAATTAATGGATTATGGAAAATGTAACAATCCATTTCAGACGGTATATATATAATATATATATATATATATATATATATATATATATATATATATATATATATATATATATATATATATATATATAAAAATCATTAATGCATTAGCAGACACATATTGAAAGAGCCAACCAGTGATTTACTCTCTCGGAAGAATCATACAGTAGAAAATTGGATTCCATGGTTGACTTTCTGAAAGGGAGCTGGCTAATGGTTAGTGGCTAAATACCCATAATAAATCACTTCTCTCTCTCTCTATCTCTCTCTCTCTCTCTCTCTCTCTCTCTCTCTCTCTCTCTCTCTTTCTCTCTCTCTCGAAAAGAAAAGAAAAGAAAACTGAAGGAGTTACAGGGGTTCCCCATGACTCACTTGGTAAAGACATACGTATGGTGTGCAGGGAGAGTCATACAGCCAGGGGTGCACATGTTTGTGTCCTGGCTGTGTGTAGTCAAAGATTTTCGCTGGTGCTTCCAAAGGAAGAATTGCTTTGGCTCTGGTGTTTAGGGAGGCAAAATCAGCAGGGACTGTTTCTCCTCACCGCACAACAGAGGACCCGAACAGACACTTGTTGGTCTTTCCTCCAGGGTGTCGTACCTCACTGACACACACGAGTGGTATTCGAATCCAGCATGTGACAAGTTGCCAATCTTGACTGGAAAGTAAACATGTCTAGATAGGCTTCAAACTCATTTATGAGTGAAACATACATATTATGCAATAGATTAGAATCGTATTTAGTATTTAAAGAATTGTGTCTTTCGTGTGGAAAGTATAGTCTGAAATTGTTAAAATAAACACTAAAATGTTTTTAGAATCTGTGCCATAATGTTTGTTTAATAAACAAACAAACAAAAAAACACTTTGACCTGCAATTTGCAGAGCATTCAACCACAGGCTGCCGCAGGAAAGCTCCTTTTTAACAAATGGCAGTGCTGTGTTTTTCTTTTCAAATGGCTCGCTGCCTTTTTGCAGTTAATCTAAAAAACTATTGCAAGAGGAATCTTCTGAATTGGTTTGCTGCATCGTAAATCACCCTGGGCAGCTGTTATCCCAGACCAGCTGGTCAAATAGCAAAAGTTTACTCTGCATAGGCAATTACAAGCAGATTGCTAGAGATTGCAGATTGAATACAAACTGCTGAAGCATAGGCAAAATCGTTCTTTGTTTTAATAGGAAATTCTGTAGAAATTCAATACAAACGTTATCAAATGAGCTTGTAGGTACTGGTAACTTCATGTATAACTGCAAAAAGAAACGTATTACATTCAACAACAAATTTAGACTTTAGAAATACTAAAATAAACATTCTGATTAGAAGTCTTAAAACCCATTGATTGGGTAGCAGATGTCCCGGGAAAACTGGGATTGTCGGTTTTCCGCCTTCAATCAGAAACAGTAAAATGCATCAATCATCCTTGTTTTGCTATTTTGCATTCACATTTCTTTAAGTACAAAATTGTAGCAGTGTGCTCAGCAAGTTGACAGCACAGTATTGTGTAAAATAAAATCAAGAAATTACTTGTTTAAAAATTCTGGTTATATGTTTAATAATTAATAGTCTCTTTAACTTCCTGAACCATGGCTATTTTTTATTTATTTATTCATCTTGCAAGTGCCACCAGCCATTTGTATATACCCAGTGTTTAATATAGCACTATCATAGCAAATAACATTGTTTTTTTATAGTTTTTTTTTTTATTTTTTTTTTTTTTTAGTGATACCTTTAAACATGTCAGCTGAATATGTAAAATACAATAGCTGTGAAAACCACTAGCTGTTGAGGTGAGAAGTGGAAACTGAGGTAAAGAAAGATGCTCTTAAAGGTCTTTTAAAAATCAGTTTTTACAGAAATAGAGAATGGAATTCATTCCATAAAATATTATTTTAAAGATACTATCCTCCCCTCCCTAATCAAAACCAGACATGAAACTTAACTGTCTTTATTTATAGACAAAGATTTGAGACCTCAAAAAATGATAATAAAAGTAAATCTTTGTTTCATTTTAATATTTTATAGTATGCCTTACTGTGGCAGAGCAAAGCGCTGCCCTTTTTAAATTGGCAGGGATGGGGTTAATTTCCCCTACCTGCCTGGGTTTATTATGTTCAGATGGCTGGGGTTGATTAGTTGATTAGGTTAATTAACGATCAATCAGCGCCCAGCCACCTGACATAGAAGGAGGCCTCTGCTTCTCATTGAGGAGGAGGGAGCTGAGGAAGCAGGTTGGTGTTTTGTGTTTTGTGGGCATTGCCCAGCCTGGAAACCTTATTTTTGTAAGTTTTATTATCTTTCTATTGTGTTTAAAGATCTTTATTTTGCTCTTGTGCACTTTATATTTGTGTTTATTTGTAATAAAATTGTTACTTTTTTGAACTGCAGACTGTCTCTGGGCCTCTATCCACTCGCCAGCCTGCCACACTTACAATTAAAGTTAAAGATAGCAAAGTGATATGCTTTGGAAATTGGATACAATGACATTTACAGTAATACAAAAATAACATTATTATGATATCAAGGAGTGCTATCTTTTAAGCAAGCTAAAAGGCAAAGGCAAATTCTCATATAGTAATAAAACAAATGTACTGGCATATACAGCTAGCAAGACACACATTTACACAAATGTGCAGTTCAATTATTAGTCTGAGAGTGGTACAAATTTAACATTGTATTTCCACACAAAAACTATTCATTAGAATGTAAATTAGTGTTATAAATGTGTTGTATTTTTAAATTAGCAAAATGATTTTGCTAAGGATTGTCCAGCCAAACTGTGTTAATTTTAAAATATGATATCTGGCCCTACATTAGGTTAAAAAAAATTCAAATTGTTCTCTGCTTTACTCACAGGAAACATGTTACGCTTGCACTTCCTAGGTCATTTCACCTAAGCAGTGTATGACTCAATGCATGTTACTGGCTGAAAACATATCAGTTAATAGGGCAAGTAGCTGGTTGGTTAATGACAGAAAAGTAGCTATGGAAGGCTGGTTCACCCTCAAGTTGAAAGGAGCAAACAAGTGCAACACTACTTTCATTGACCTAGGGCAGTACTAGACATTGTGACATCCACCACACACAAGGGGGCAGTGTATCAATTCTTGATGGTTTTTTTGTAATTCTAGCTCACAGCCCCACATCCGGTCACCTGACTTCCTGTGTAGCAGGATATAGGAAGTAGGCAGCCCATGTCAATTAACAGCCTCAATAAATAAATAAATAAAAATTAAGCTACAAGAGTAATGGCATTGGCAGCAACTGCAATGGAAACAGAAAGAAAGCGTTATAGCAATCAGCCTTTTGGTGCGTTCCCCTTTAAGAGTGTGTAGCAGTGACATTTTAATACACTGGTTGAGAAAGCCTGTGTTTTACTCTTTTGTGCTGTTTTTTTTTTTTTTTTTTTTTTGTGTTTATATGATGGCAGCATGCTGTTGTAGCTTTTAAATGCATTTGAATTTAACAAAGCAAGCTTCATAAACACAATTCTTACCGGCCGTTTGTTTAAAATAGCTGAAGCAATATTCAAACCGAGCTGCTTATCGGCTGTTGGCAATATCAAGAAAGAGCTCAAAGTACCGTGACAGAGATATTAAGAAAGCAGAACCAGGGAGGAAGGGACTTCTAGTGTTAAGAAAATAACTTAAAAGCAAATTATTTCCCAGTGTTTAAACAGTATGAGTGTTGTTTTTGTTCACTAACCTATTTATGCATGTGTAAATTTCATTTTCTATAGATATTGCAAATTTGACTTTTTCACATCAGTCCACAGGGGTTCAGATAGGTGACGTTGTACTGCATCCACTAGAAACTGTCCTTAGGGCAATAGATGATTCTAGGGCATCTGTTAAGCACTCCCACCTTTCACTTCCCAAGCTTGGCGCCTCTCCGACATCAACCCACCCTGAGCCTAACCCAACCGTAACCTTAAGCAACCCCAGCCCTAAAACATAACCCTAACCCAACACCTAATCCTTAAGAATCATCTGATACCCTTTGTGCTGCTGAGCAGATAAACTGAAAAAAGAAAAGCTAGAGGTGCTGGTTTTTGCTTGTGTTCTCAGCCATTTTGTGTTGACCGTAATTCAATTCCCTTACTTTATTTCAGGCGCTGTTAGCTTTTTCCCTTTTGAAAGGGATTATTTACTTAATAATGAAGATTTGTTCCTTCTTTTATTTTGATACTTTAAAGCCTCCTGGGTGAAAGCCCTTTGTTTGTTAATTTTACTGCAGGTTTTCCTCCATACACCTAATGGCCCGTACAGGGACTTTCGACATTACTTGCATTGTGCTAGTTTGTTTCGTATATCTATTACTTTGTCAGGTTACTCAACCACATATTTCTGTTTCTCCTGAAGTTGAGTTGGAGCCAGGGGTTAATGTGCCTTCATTCAGATTTCTTACAAGAAGGTAACCTGTTAATGAGATTACTTCGCTTACAAGATCTATGTATATCAATGAAGTAGAAGAAATCAAAGAACAGGGAGATCTTTTTTTAAACTGGAATTCATTCGATTGTGGATGAATTGACAATTGACAATGGCATATTCAAAAAGGTTAGTTCTATCGAGCACATCAGAAAAAAACATTGTTGAACACCTCAATTAACATGCAGCTCATGTTGCTGATCAGGAAGTAACTTCCCCCATCAAAATGTCTTTTGTGCTAGAGGTCTCAAGCACTACATTTTTGGATGAGCCTTTATGTTCCTCCCACCCCTCTCTCAACAGATCGAGGATGTCACAAGGCTGACGGCCGTACAAGAGCTCGAAGGGGGAGAACCCTGTCGAACTCTGTGGCAAAAACATTGGCACAATGCCCAATGTTTTTGCTCCTGATTTACAAATCATCTCATCATCTTCTTCAAAGTCTGATTAAATTGTTCCACCAAACCATCAGTCTGTGGATGATAAACAGACGCCCTGATGGGACATATTTTTAGTATTTTGTATACTTGCTGTAACATTTTGGACAAGAAGTTAGTTCCACGATCAGTCAAGATCTCCTTTGGTTCTCCAAAGTTTATTTTGGCCCCACACTATGTCCGCACTTGAGTGCCACATGTCCGTTATATAATTAAGAGAGGCAGGAGTGACATCTGCCCTTGATGGCCCAGTAACCTTTCCCTCTTGGTCACACTGTGTTCCAACCCCCTTTGACTGGCATTTTTTACCATTGTAGCATGCTCCCACCAGACACTAACCTGTCTCATTAATACCCCCTCCCATTTCCGCATCCTTCCCTCTTTTTTGTTTTTTTCAGGCAGAACTGAGGGGAAAACATTTAGTTTGAAAGGGAAAAAAAACATTACCAATCATTTCCTTTTCGTTTTTGTCTGCAATGGTTATGTATGTGGTCGGGACTTTCACCAGTTCTTTATAGTTTGGCCAGTCTCAACCCAGAATAATTGGGTGTGATAGCCTTTCTGCCACCCCAACTACCAGGTGACGTTTTATCGGCTCTACCAATAAGTATACTTTGACTGTGGGGTATGTTGCCGTGTCTCCATGGATACAGGAGATATCCACCTGACCTTGTGGCTGCCACAGCACACTGCTAAAGAGAAATGTTCTAATTAAGGTCTGACCACACCCTGTGTCCACTTGCATGGGTTTTCACATTTCCCAAAATTACATTAACAATACAAGGCCCCTCCCGACTATTTTCCCCTCACTTACCTGCTTCTGATGCCAGATTGCATGCTGCCACGTCACACTCCATCGCAGATGGGCATGACTTGGCCTGATGTTTCGGCTGGTGGCACCTAAAACAGGTAGGGGGGAATGAGGGCACACTGGTTAAGTATCTGTGCCGTTGCTGGTATGGCAATGGGATGGGGACGGCATCTTTACCCCATCTGGGGGACAGCCTTGGTCTCCATGGAGTGGAGACAAGGTTGCCCATTGGGGCTAGCTGTCTAGGAGGTCTTGACCCAGTCCCGGTGGTGGTGGTGGAGCAGAGAGAGGAGGTGTTGCTTGGGTGCTCTGCTGTACTGGGGAGGTGAGTAGTCTGGTCTAGGTTGATACCAGGGAGTCCTTGAAGTCCTCAACAAGCTTCATTGCCTGGTCCAGGGTGTCGGGGTTGTGGCGCCGTATCCATGCTTGGGTCTCGGTGCCGACCACATGGCAAAACTGCTAAATCACTATGGCCTCACCCATCTGTGCACTTGTTTTCTGAGCAGGGTTGAGCCAGTGTACCATGTAGTCATAGAGCTTTTTTGCGACCACCCTTGGGAGTGTATCCGGGGACCTCTTGTACTCCCTGAGCCTCATACGGTGGGTTTCTTCTGTGATGTTGAGATGGCGGAGAATGGCCAGCTTTACCAGGTCATATTAAGTGGCATTGTCATTAGCCATTGGCTGGTAAGCTGCCTGTGCTTCTCCAATCGGAAAGGGTCCCAATTGGCATGCCCAGAACTCTGAGGGCCATGACGCGGTTGTAGCCAGCCTCTCATACGCCACCAAGTATGCTTCTGGGTCATCATCCACCATCATTTTGTACGTCCTCGCCTTCAGGACTGCCATGACAGATTCTGCTGATGCTATGGGTGATATTGCCAGCCCGACCCTCTCGATCAGAGCCGTGTACCTCTCCTCTCTTCGCCTTTCCTCAACCTCCCATCTGCTGTCCAACAGCGCTGACAGTGTTGCGTAGTCCATCCCTCTTCTGACAACCATGTGTGACAGAGTGGTGGTGAATACAGGTGAGTGCAGTGCAGAGCGCACACAAAACAGACAGACAAATGACTTTCCGGTGAAAGAGTGTTTATTGGTTATGATTTTCAATGTCCAGAGCCTTATGGTGAACATTTGTAAATAAATAAACGTTGGAGTGATACAGTGGCGTGTATCACTCATATTTGTAATCCCCTGGATTTGACCCATAACCAAAAAGTCCAGTTCTTGTACACCCACACTAAACACAAGACACAAACACAGTTTTTAGTGTCAGTGAATACATACTAGTGGTGCAAGACAATCTTCCGTGAACAAAGGGTGAAAGTGCTGATGTCCGGTTTTGTGCTGGCTTTCGCTATAGCTCCGGAGCGTGTTGGTGGTAGTCTGTAAGAACAGACAAACAAGCTCTGCACTTTTTTCTAGCCGGCCGACTTCCACCTACCCACAAGAATAAATTATCATGCCTTTTAGTCCAGGGTACTCTGTTCCCTTTACACAGTGCCCTCACAGGTCGGGAGGGAGATCTAACACCAAGAATCATTCGATCTCTGCCACAGGGTCGTTCTCACACAGACCTTTGATGGTGAAGAGCAGGTAATAACTTATACCTCTTGAATTCTACAGGATCCGGAGAAGAATTACTCCACCTCAGAAGGAGTGCTTGGCTGTTTTCTGGGTGGTCGACAAATGGAGACATTATTTAGAAGGTGTACAATTCACACTTGTGACCGACCACATTGCCTTGACATGGGCATTCAACACTCCCAAAACCACATCACGGTTGACTCGTTGGGCTTTGTGTCTACAACAGTTCTCTTTCACTGTTTTATACAGGAAAGGGAGCCTCAATGCGGTGCCAGACGCATTGTCGTGAGCTCCCGTATCCATCAGTCCCGCCATTGCCATGTGTGCCGGAAAACCTGAATGGTATAGTTTAAATCTTTCTACCATTCTTAATCACATAGCAGCTGCTCAGTCTAAGGATCTTCATATGGCTAGTTGCTGGCTTACTAATCTACACCTGTTAAATCTGGCCGTATTCACTTCACCAAGGGTTGGTTTACAAGACGATTCCCATCAAACACAAAGGATCTAAGTTTCAACTGGTGGTCCCAACTAAAATGACTGATTCTTTCCTCACCTATTACCAACACAGTCCTTTAGGAGGACATCTTGGGAGGATGAAAACCCTCTTGAAGATCAAACAATGTCTTTTGTGTCAACAACACAAACCCAAAAAACACCAAGCCTGCTGGGTTGCTACAATCAACCAAAGTATCAGAACCTGGTGAGATGCTGGTAATCGACTTCATGGGACTGTTTCCATGGAGCAAGAGAGGAAACAAATTCCTAGTGGTTGAAGTCGATTACTACACCAAGTGGGTCAAATTGTTCCCACTGCGTGACAGCAAAACATAAAAACTCATCCAGATTCTAACAAACGAAATAACAAAATATTTACATGCTGGGGTTCCCCATGGTATCTTCTTTCTGACAGAGGAACCCAATTTACTAGCCAATTACTGAAAGACATCTGTAAGACATCTATAAGTCATGGGGGGTGACACAGATGCTCAAACGAACCTCTCTGATAGGGTCAGCCAGACTCTAAAAACAATGATTGCACGATCCAGATGTGTAAACCTGGTAGAGACTTACCCCAAAAGACTCACAGCTGTAATTGCTGCCAAAGGTGGTTCTACCAAGTATTGACTCAGGGGGGTGAAAACTTATCTAACCAAGACATTTCAGTTTTTTTTATTTTTCATTAACTGTTGTTTCACAGTAAAAAGGTTGTAACACAACAAACTGTGAAAACATCCAAGGGGGGTGAATACCTACTATAGGCACAGTATATGTACAGTAACCCAGGCTAGATCAGTCAGAAGTAATAGCAGCACCATCTAGTGAACAGCCAACTCATAGTCAATGCACCTTAACACAGACTTGTATATTTAAAAAAAACAATGATGAACACTGATTTCAGGGGTGTTTTATTGTGTAAAAAACTTTAAATATATCCAAAATGAATGAAGCTCAACTAATGTTTATCTGCTTTTTAATGTGTCAAATGATAATTTTATACTTACTGTATATAAATAAAAATTGTTTCAGTCCATTATTGCTAATGCAAGAATTCTGCATGCATGTTTTGACCACACATCCTCTTAGACATTACTAATCTAGTTTACTCATTTTTTTATAAAGAAAATGCAAGTTCAGTTATAAACAAATCCTACTGTACATACACGTCTTCAGTAATGATATCAATATTTGAAGCTGATGCTTTTCTTATTAGAGTATGCATCTAGTGTTTGCTGTGGTGTGCTGTCGACAAAAGGCTTTAGCGTACATTCACAAATAAGCAAGTTGATTTCTGTAGCAATCGTAATCAAACCTGGTTCTGAAATGTTTTTGTCTGTGAGGATGTAAATTGGCTCCTAGTATATAGTTTGTAATGTCAGCTCACCCATTACAGTGCACTACAATCTAGGAAAGATGACAACAGCATTACACTTCCATTATACAATTAACACTGGCGCTTAGTCTATCATATCTATTACCTCATATACAATTCTGTTGAGAATACAGTCAATTTACTTAAACAAATTGTACCTCAAAGTGTACCTGGCAGTGCAGAAAACTTTATAGAGGTCCCAGATGTCTGGTTTTGAAAGAAACATATAATAAACTTATATCCTTATTTTAAAACATGGTATCTGGTTTGCACTTGGTAAAAGAAATCGCTGTTTGCACCATGCTTTCAATTAGTGTTGCACTTGCTTGGTCATTTTGTCCCAAACCCTTCAATGGCTTCTTTCCTGCCATTAACTAACAAGCTTCTTCTCCCATTGACTGGCAGACAGTAACGTGCTTTGACACAGAAGGCACTAATCCAGGAGTTACAGGTGTAACAGATTTCAGATTAAGGCACTGACACTGAAAACCTTCTTTAACCCAAAGCAGCACTAGATATCACTTTTTGAAATGAAAATATAGGTATCTTTCAAAACTGCACATTTGAGACCTATGTAGGATGAGCAAAACAAGTGCTTCATCGGATTATTGTTTGTTAAACAGGTAATTACACTTGTAGTAACTCCTGGGTCACCCATGGTGGTAGTGCTAGAATTTTTTTTACCCCTCATTAAGTTTCATTAAGCTGCAGAAGTGCTCCCAAAGCTCTGACACTCCTATGTCATGCTTCAGTTGTTTCTGTAGTCCAGTTGAGACATATATTGTTTGGAATCACCCTGCGCATTTTAAACTGCTCATCAGCATTAACCTTTACATCCATCATAGCAAGTACTCTGGACAATGTCTTCAGATTAGAGATGCTCCCTCTGGAATGCTGTTCATAAAGATAAAAGACACTTAAGAAGTATACAATCATCAAACAAGTGAATCATCACTTTGAGCACAGTCTGTGAGCCAGATGTGCCATTAAAGTGCTGCAGTCCAAGTGCTCCAGTTGCATCAAGAAAAACAAACTCTTAATGTGTTGTACAGGATACACTAAGCATTCACAACAATAGATAATCATGCAGAACACACATGATAGCATATTGAACCAGTATAGTAAGAGATAACATATTGGGAAAGAAAGTAGTCCTTGGGTTAAACATCCTGAGCTTTCCTGGTCATGTCACCTGGGGAGAGTGACATTGTTCCCAACCCCTTCCCGGGTCTTGATTTCTGTGGAGTCCTGTCTGTGGAGATTCCATGTTTTCGCGTCACTGCTTATTGTTTGTTAAAGGTTATTTAATGTAAAGTAACCTGCTGTATTTGCCAACTAATAAAAAGCACAACTAAAACTGTACAGTAAACATTACATTACTTAGGGATTATCAACTCCAAGTCACTATGGGACTTACTGTATTTAAAGTGATTCTAGTTAACAAAATCATTCCATATTTGGGATTTATAAACAATGTGTAAATATCAAGTATAAATATGAAAAAGTGTGTTAGATATGGCAGGGCTGGAAATTAAGATTCCAACCCTGGTTGACGAGAGAGAGAGAGAGAGAGAGAGAGAGAGAGAGAGAGAGAGAGAGAGAGAGAGAGAGAGAGAGAGAGAGAGAGATGCTCCTGGAAAGTTTGTTTGACAACCTCACCATGATAGCACTGCTTGGGTGAGGGTTCTTTTCTTGTTTCATTTTTGTGGTACATGATTTTTTTGTTATATCCTTTATTTTGCTCTTTGAACTGTGTTTTGTTTTCTTATTTGTTTAATAAACCTGTGCAGCAGCGCTTAAACTGCAGTTTTACTGTGTCAGAGTCTTTGTCCACTCAGCCACCCTGTCACAATCTCAAATATCAAGTTTTGAAAGAAACACGTTACATTAATTGGTATTTTCATTTTAAAGCATGATATCTGGTAAGGCACAAGGTTAAATAAGTCTATGTTTGAAAACCATGCTTTCAGTTAGTATTGCACATGCTACAGTAGGTCAGATGTCATGTTTTAAAATGACACTGCACATGTGAGACCTGTATAATGAATGGAAGGGTATGGCAGGCGTGGTTTTATTCTGTAAGCTACAGACACTTCAAGTCAATGCTTTTTAGAACCATTTTGCAGACAATGTGATGTTTCTCAGATGTACTCTGTCTGATGCAGTTGGTTGCCAGAGATAATGGCAACTCCATTATCTTGGCTTAGATGTTGTCGCCACGTTGCACCACCACAATCTTGACATAAGCGTTCGTGATTTTCAAGGGGAGGAAGGTTGATCCATCATCCTGTCTGTGGTCTCCTCTCATACTCAACTAATACTCAGTTGAGGGAAGCAGGAAATGTGGTAAAGAGTAAATAGTGTCAAATTAAATTGATTTTTTCTTGTCCACTTCTTTTGTGTGATGTCTGAAACATATACGGCCCTGACACAAATTCTGGAAACAACAAATGATTTACAGAATGAGTGAGGGTGAGGATTTTACTGCCTTGTTTTTCCTCACTTATTAAATATCTTGGTATCTCAGAATAGATAATTGGCTCCTCTTTTAATGTTCTGCTTTTTCTAGGAAAGCAGTACAACTGGGGATGGGGAGTTTGTTGCCGGATAACCTCACTCAGACCCCTTGCTCAGTAAATATTGTCTCCTCTTTAACACTAGAACTACCTGAGTGGTCTTTTTGGCACATCACATTTTTTAAATGTATTTTTCTCCACTCATTTGGCAGCTAGGCACCTGTGCTTTTTTGACTTTTCCTAAATATATATATATTAAACATCTCAAACCGTCAGTAGACCACTACATTGGTGTCAGAAGTGGACGCAGGTTCCCCAGCATGCACTGGTAAGACAAGCCTGGTGAGCAGGTCCAGGGCGGACTTGAGGTTGGCAGGGGAGAGTGTAGCGTGCACGGGGGAAGGCAGCAGCAGGGCTGGTAGGTGAGGTAAACACATATAAAGACATAAGCCCGATATATGCTCCTGGCAAAGAGGCGGCTCGTACAGCGGTATCAGCACTATGCTTTAGTGGGAGAGGTGCGAGATTCGCGCCTGCCCTCCGACTGTGTGTGGATTGCCTCGCCCTGTCTGAGGCGCCTGCCTGCGTTAACCAATATCGCTACAATATGTTATACCGTACCTAAACTACCGCCGCTGTCATTTTGACTGTCATAGTGAAAACAGTGGGTTTGGCTTAGTGCTGCTGAACTTGAGAGCTCAACAGCTGTAAAAAGATTTATGTTCTATTTAAAAATATTTATTTTGGAGTTAAAATGAATAGATAAATACAACGCAGGACTGCACAGCAAGTCTTAGGCGCAATTATATTGAAAAAAAAATTACTAAATAATAGTGAATCAAACCAGCTATTGTAGGAAATTACCGTTAAATAGCCAACAGAGTCGAACTCGGGCACAAAATAAAAGGGTAAACAGAAAACACTTCTACAAAACAAACAAATCTCTGGCACTATTCTCAATTGCTTCACAGAGTGTCTTAAGCTCCTGCTGCATATCAAAAGTCATCTCTGAGCTGCTAAAACCACTCTATTTTATAGCCCAGCATTTGCAATCATAAGTCCCCTTCCAACACCACCCCCAAGTCTCGTGTCAGTGCTCGTGTTGTAACAGGTTTCCCTCATGTGTAACAAGCAGGCTGCAAAAACTGTGTAGGACAATATCCTGAAGGAAAACAAACAATAACATCAAAACGTCTGATTTACAAAGAAATTATGGAAAATACAAGTGAGGAAAACGGAATTAAAGGTAAGCAGTATGTATGGCATGTTAAAATAAACACGCTGTTTTAACTACATTTAACACAGAACAATTTCGTGCGACGCTACATCTTTATACGCATTATAATATAACGGAAAAAACACCTCTGTGGTAGTTCTAGGTATATATGTACGCCTGGTAGTTCTAGTGTTAAATATATTATAAGGAGTTTAACGAGCAATCCATCTCACAAGTTCAGTGGTACCAGAAATATGATCCATTTACTACCAGTGGTGAATGACTGGGTCAAGCACCTGTTCTCTGTTTACAGATTTCCAGAGTGCTGACAGCCAAAACTGCTGCAATGTTCAAGTAGTGTTGTGCTTGGCAGTTCTTAGTAGAAACATATTTTCGGAGGCTAAAAATGAATACCTGCTCATTCTGCACTGGTCGTAAGTTGATCACTGCACTTGTGGGACAAATTGCTCATTAAATTGTTCTGCTTATCCTTTGCAGATGGATTATCTATTCTTTTTTTTTTGGGGGGGGGGTTGAGTTCAGGACCTGATTTTCAGTTCAAGTTGCCTGCCATAGACATCTGTGTGTATTGTAAACTACATTAGCTAAAGCATGTAAGCCCAGCAGCATCTAGAGCATTGCTGTATATTGCCAGCAAAACAAAAGAAATGTCAAATCACTACATAGGGCTCGCTCTTAAACTGAATCTAGGCTTTGTTACATGTACTGTATCTCAAGCAATTAGAACCTAAGAGCAGCTCTTGAACTCCAGAAAAAGCACTTTTATAAAGACACAAATAAAACTTGTCTAAAACTGACAGACGTTCAGTTCATTCATCCCAGATGACTGCTGTGCATGAAGCCAGGCAGACATTATGCTAACAACCTGAGCATCGACCGTCTGTAAAAGTTAGCTTGGGGAACTCCCAAGTGAGAATAATAGGTGCGAATAAGATACCCCCAAGCTTTGGGTAGATCGGAGTTGCCCGAAGCCGTTCATAAAGCCGAAAATGTACTGAAAGTTATTTCAAGTGATCCAGGAAGATAGGAACAACACAGCAAGGTCCATTACATCTTACAGGTATTTTTTATAAAATATATGGACGTGATATTGGCGTTTTAAAATATAAAATATATAAATAAATATTCTAACGGCCTTGTAATGTACCAAACAAGTTTTCCAGTTTGGCCCAGACAGTTGCGTCAGCCCTGGTGAGTGCAATATTGTCAGTTTCCATACGGTGTCAGGCCTGATAGGCACAAAATCAGAAAGGCGGTAAATGTATTTGTATGCAGACAGTAATGATCTTGACAAACCATTTAGGTTCTGTATAGTATGGTACAGTTACAACCAGGAGGCTCTATGGGGAAATTCTTTTGGAAAACAGCAAAATAAAATCACTTACTAAACAAGGTGTCCACTCACGACCAAGCGCTGTCCACTTAATTTCATGGTGTTGTACTGACTGGAAAAGTTCCTGTACAATGTACGATATACACTATGCAATATTCAATTCATTTTTTTACTACCTTTCACAGGGTGTAACTTGTAGTCATATGAAAATATGATACATATCGCCATATGCAGGTTGCAATACAATATGATACATGTGATGGTCCAGATTGACTACCTCTATATGCATAATAAGATCAAATGATAATATATTGAGAGACTCTTTTGTTAAAAAACTAAAATATAATATGATATGGGTTGGCGATCTATTCTTACTAACTGTAAAACTCACTTAAATCATCATTCAAGAACCATTTGGCGAACCACAATTCACCAATGCTATGTTGTGGTTTGTTCTTGTATCACAATACAAATGATACATACGTCTTTTACGATACAACATGTAAAGAAAGTGTCATGATTCCATGATACACAATGCTCCATTACACCCCTTCATTTCACTCCCGTGCTCATTATTCACACGCTTAAACAGACACTCTTGTAGCCGAAGATCTGCATGTACATTTTTAACACAAATGTTCTAATTTCCAATTGCAGAGGTGATGCTCTGTGCCTCTGCAGATCCATCCCTTATTCAATGCATGACTCACAGCTATGCCATCACTCCACTGTCCATCCACCAGCATTTAGCCTGGAGGAGCACAAGAGAAGAGATATTCAATCCATTACATCAGTAGTCATGGCGCTGGCTACAAACTGACTTTTCTCCCAGCTCTGACCCCTATCCCCTCTCTTCTGAGCATTCCTTTGAGCGAGCTTCTGCTAGAAGCGGTAGAGAGTCTCTAATAATTTGACTCTATATTGTCTAACCAGTTGATCCATAAGTGGTTCAACTGATATGAATACACGATCTGGTTGATTTACCACAAGGAAGATCGGTAATCCATAAAACACTGTGCTGAACTGGAAGAACACAGCCAAAGAGGCGGCTGACCTGTCACCTATTGAACAGATCAGGGTTAAGTGCTATGAACAGCACTCTGTTTTATGAAAACAAATCTTACTGACAACACATTTAGCCACTTGGATTTCATTTCTTAATAAGAGACTCCACTCTGTCGAGCTCTGGTGTAAATGATACCTGTCTGCCTGGTGACTGCTGTGATGCAAAAAAGCACTTTGCTGTTATACTGCAGCAGAGAACTATGATATATATATATATATATATATATATATATATATATATATATATATATATATATATATACACACGTAAACCATGGTGACATGGATGAATGGATAATCTAAACCATGCTATCACAGTGAAATTCATGCAGATAGCAGCTGTAGAAACTTCAATATCACAGTTCTGTCATGTATGTAAAAAACTGCCTCTGTATTTTTATTTAAATGGTTGCAGATTTTTGATTAAATATAAGTATCAAAAACAGAAAAATGAGTATTTTTTAATATGGTACTGATTATGATCCATACTACAGACAGAATATATTTTATAGAATGTATGCATGGATAAATAATGTATCTGTGGTTGAGATGTCACAAACATAGTTAACATAGTTATAGTGTTTTATTAAGTAGGAACTGAAATCTTAAGATGTCTATGCAAGGACCACCATCAGTAGTGTTCACTGTCAAACCCAAGAACTACAGTACAAAATTAAAAAATAATGTGCGAACACACCCAGCATTTTGGCCAATCTACTCTCCACCTACTTGCATCTTTGCCTGATTTGCCATAACCTTGCCTATTGGCTGATGTCAGAGCCACTTCAAGCTCTGATTGATGTCAGAACCACTTCAAGCTCTGATGTTTGCTCTAGAATTTCAGAAGCTCAATTAACAGAACTAAACACATTCATAAATGCTTTTACTGTATTTGACAGTGGGATTCTGCTTGAATTCCCTATTATTTTGAATGATAATTCCAGTCATGCAAATATTGCCTTCTCTAAGTGCTAAGTTCCTCTAAAATATGACTCAAAGGAATTGGACATATTCTCTTGCCTTTGCACTTTTAGATGTGTGCAGTACAGTAACAACCTCAGTGGACTGGCTTTGAACTGTCAGACAGGGAGCAGTGACGCAGAGAGAGTAGCGGCACTTACAAAGCCTCAGTTCAGCCCTCTGGGTGGGTGTGTTTGTATAGGTGACCCTGCATTGCCATGCTCCAAGTGGTTTGGGATGTACTGTGGCTGCTGAGGGTGTGACCCAGTTAGTTGAAATCACACCTTGTTCTAAAGCACAATGTCCTTGGAAGTTCATCCCTAATCGAATGAAACCCTCCAGAGGCAGATTAAGAGACATTTAGTCCCCAAAGTCCCTCTCAGCCTCACACACTGAGCCTGCCAAAGCTTAAACCTGTCCCTTAGGCACTGAAGTAGTCAACGCTGTCGGCTTTCAGTTCTGGAGATAAAAAGGATATACTTTCCTATGTGGAAAACAAATCTATGTTGCATATGTAGTCCATTTTGATTATTGCTACAGTAGACAGACTTTACATATTTACAGGTGTTTTGTATGTATATTTATTTGAGCCTCAGCAGAATGGGATGTATAACCTCACATTGTTGCAGGTTTAGTGGCAAGGGTGTGTTCATTTTAATTACAGAATAAAAAAAAGGTTACATCTACAGCTGAAGCTACTGTTATGGAACATAAACAAACCTCTGATAGCATCTGTTTTCCAATCAAGTACTGTGCACAAAATTACTGTAAAAAACATATTAATGACTTTATTATTGGCTTTTTAAATGTTTTGAGAGAGGACTGGATCTGGGTATAGTACAAATTAACATTCCTTATATTGGATGCATTCTCTTCCCCTATATCGATTTCCTATGTTATGTGTTATATGTTTTTAATTAGCAATGCAGAGCAATGTGCTATTTTGAGTAATGTCCTGCAGTGGATTGACATTGTTCGCCAGCCTTCAATGGACATCGCCCCACAAAGAGCTATTAATGCTGGGTTGAATAACTCTGGCATTTCTAAGATGTCATACCCGATTTGCAATGTTTGTAAATGATGCAGGGGAAATAAAAGTCTGTTGTATTCGTAGTAAGGAAAAAGCTTTAATCTCGAGCCCGGGATGTTACACCTGCAACAATTCACAAGGCAAGCTCCTCGATTTGCAACTTGCTGTCTATTTTATAGAACGATTTGCAACTTGCAGTCTATTTTATAGAACAATTTGCAACTTGCAGTCTATTTTATATAGTACAAGAACAGCATTTCACCTGTTACATCAGCATAGGCAATACTGCAGTTGGTCTTTCACAATCATATATGGCATTCTACCTAGAACATTCTTTCTCTATTTTCCATATATGGGGTTTAGCTGTTTCTGTTCTGCAGTCCTAGTTCTTTGTATAGTTGTCATGTACACTCTGTCTGAGGTTCAGCTAGGACTTCCTGTTGCTTGTGGTTTAGCTAAGGCTTCCTGTTACTGTTGAAACTAAGTTTGTGTGGAAGCACCAGATGCATATACATTTTAGCACAATTTAACGTTTACAGCTGGTTGCATAAACAACTTACTTAAACCTAGTTTTCTACTTTAGTAAACTGTTGCTAAATATTCCTAATGTGATTTCAATGCCCATTGAGAAATCTCTGCTCTAATGACTAGTGTAAAGGGAATACACAATTACAGTATTAGCTGTTATCTTAGGAAGAAGCTAACTAGCAGATGTGCATCTTATCGTATGTCTTGACTGCATTACAATGGTGGTGAATGGGTTGTAATTCTCTCATCCACAAGCCTTGATATTCCTGGAACTCTTAGAGCGTCTGATTCATAATGTAGTAAAGCAGCACTTATCTAATGTGTCTTCCTGTGGTCTGGGGTTGAGGGTTTGCATTGAATTGCTTTGATTTTGACCTGGGCATTTTGAAAGTTTTTTTTTTTTGTCATCACAGGACATCAAATTTCTATTACACCACTGTTAAAAATGATAAATATTAAGATTGTGTAACTAATATAGGACCTCTTAGTTGTATAAATAGACACTGCCATATTGCATTATAAGTATTGTAGATATGTAATTTTTTAGAATGTTGATCTACTTTTTGTTACATTTAGTAAAAAAAAGGACTAGGTCTTTTAAACATGAACTTCACCTGCTTCAAACAAAGACTATAGTCCAAGCGGGACCAGCAGTGTTGAGAGGTCACTAGATCATGTGATTTCTTTGGAATTAAGAAATACTTAAAAGGAGCCAGCAACTAGGATTCTACAGAGTCAGATCATTCTAGGTGGATTCAGGTACAGAGAAAAAGGATTAAAATCTGGAGCAACAGCACCACTCACAATGAATGTAAACTTCCTCAAGAGGTAAGGATCCTAACATGTTTCTATCCATGGATTAATTTAATTTTGATCCAGCACCTTTTTGTTTGACAGGCAGGAATTGAACAGTTTTCAAACTGAACCCTATGAAAAAAAAAAAAAAAAGTGTTCTCTTTCTATACACATAGCATGAAAAAAAAAAAAAAAAAAAAAACCTCTCCTGTTCCAGAATTCAGGATGTGACATTATTGTATGTAATCTGGAGGCAGTGTGGTCCAGTGGTTAAAGCCCAGGGCTTGTAACTAGAAGGTGACTGGTTCGTATCCCACCTCTGCAACTGCCTGACTCACTGTGTGACCCTGCACAAGTCACTTAACCTCCTTGTGCTCCATCTTGCAGATTGTTCAATCAATGTCCTATTGTAAGTGACTCTGCCTATAATGCACCATTCACAGCCTACCTTTGTAATGGTGGTCCACTATATAAAGATATTTTTATCTTATTATTATTATCTGTGAGTAAGAAAATTATTATTTTCTTTGCACCCAAAACAGCCAAATGCCAAAAAAACCTATTGTTATTAACAACAGTGCTGTCGCTCTTGAAGATTATGTTCAAACATGGCTAGGCACATGAAGCATATATGGAAGCTAGTGAACAGAAATGCTGTCCCTCTTCCTTAATTACAAGATCTGGTGCTTTTTGTTTACAAATACACCCTTGCTTATATCCTAATGTGATCCTATAGCATTTGAGATACTGTACAAGGGATCTAAGCTGGTAATGGCATGAGCATGTGGTTTTAAGTGGTGAATTATGCAGTCAGGGAACGTTTTAACTGACTAAGCTAGAGCGGACCCTACTGGACAGCTTGACACATGCAGGGCTGTCTGTTGTCCTCCGGGGGCTGGTAGCAGTTTCAATCTTCTGAGCTGTTATGTGGAGTTGCTGAGGTGAGGTAATATAATTAGACATAATAAATTTGGGGAGAAACTGGGGTAAAAAATATATATCCCAAGCAGGGCCACCGAGAGCCTTCATGGGCCCAGGGAAGGGTTGGTATGTGGCTCAAATCGCTGCGTGAAAGGAAGTGTTTTGATAGCGCCTGCACTGGCGCGGTGTACACAATCATTACACAACAGAAGCACAGCCGGTCAGTGTACAGTACTGTAGCTTTTTCTTTTTTTTATGTGGTGGTTGGAATGCAAAGGTCTTGTGTAGGGCTACTTGTTTTAAAACATTTTATATATATATATATATATATATATATATATATATATATATATATATATATATATATATATATATATATAAACCCATCACCAGGGCACCCTTCGGGGCATGGGCCCCAAGGAAATCCTCCCCACCTCTAGGTGGGCCTGATCCCAAGACCAGTGGTGGAGGAAGAGAAAGACTGGCCCTCTGAGTGTGTGGGCCCCTGCGCAGTTGCCACTGTCCAATATGAATACCTCAGTCTAGCCTTTCCCCTCCACAATGAACAATGATATTGAACTTATTATTGCCTGACACTGTGATTAGAGCTGAAAGAGATGACCAGTCCAAAGCAGATCGAGGAGCTGTCTGTTGGCATCAACGCGGAGATGGTTATTGTTGCCAGGACTGAAAGTTATCCAGTTGCTGTGGGCAGATTCTATTGTGCAGAAGAGAAATTGCACTTGACAGCCAGCGAGTAACTGCTGTACTGTAAAAACTGATGCTACTGCGGTGGACTAAAGAGCAGAGGGTCTGGTCTGTAGGGTTAGGGTTAGGAGTAGATCTTCCTGGAGCAAAAGGCTTTGACGAAAAGACAAAGCCTTGGGGTGGGGAGGCTTAGGTTGGCCAGGGTGTCCTCAGCCCACCGCACACCAGTGACCCCTGTAGTCTGGCCGGACACCTGCGGGCTTGCCTGTAAGCTGTCCAGAGCTGCGTTGTCCTCCGACGCTGTAGCTCTGAGGTGGCTGCACGGTGAGTCTGCAGTGTAAAACAAAAAAAAAAAAAAAACAGTCGGCTAATGGCACACGCCTTGAAGGACACCATGTGCTCATCTTCACCGCTCCCGAGTCAGTGTGGGGGTGGTAACGGTGAGCTGAGCCTAAAAATAATTGGATATGCCAAATTGGGAGAAAATAATAAAATAATTGGTGATTACTACATTTAAAAAAAAAATTAAAATAGCTGCTGTATATAAAATAGTAATTTTAAAATGAGTGAACAGAAAACTCTGATTGAATGAATGAGATCCTAAGTATTGCCACTGTTAAACAACTGCAAATTCATTGAATCCCTTAGCATTATCACTAAAGCATAGTGAAAGCATGGTAAGCTTTGTAAAGCCCAAAAGGGTATGGTAAAGCATATGAAAAACCGTGGTAAGCTAAGGTCAAATACATAGTATAAACATGGGAAAACTACAAAGTTACTGCGCAAATTTACCATGGCAAAATTTCAGAAGGGATTTTATTATTGCAGAAATACACTTCAAAGTGTGTGTTATGCTGACATTACCGCACAGTGCTTGCATCGCCCTGTGCTTAACAACTAGGGGGACCAGATTTCCAAATCTCAAAAGCGGGACACATTGTTAAATAATCCATAAGACTTATTAAACCACTTAATTTTATAGAGTATTTGATTTGTTATTTAAAAAGCCATCCTCTCACTCTTAGTATTATCTTTAGTTTTTGTTTTTGTTTAAGGAGCTAGCTAATTTCAGTATACTGGGTGTATAATTTGTGGCTAATAATAAATCAGATTAGTAATAGCTGTATACATATCTGACATATTGTGCAATTCTTTCAAGTGTTATGTAATAAATGTTGTATGCTTGTAATCCCCCCACCCCCCAGCAATAATACCCTATTTATGATTGACAAGAAATTGTTTAACTTCCATGGCTGGTTTAAGTAATTTTTTTATTCTATTTTAATAAAAAGTTTCTGCATAAAATAGTGCAGTATTTTGTTTTTAAAATATGCAAATAATAAATATAAACAAAGTTTTGCTTATAGTAAGACCAGTGTTTGTACTTGCACCAGTTTCATTTGAATTAGTTTTAATATATATAATTATTGAAAAACACTTACAAAGAAAAATAAGACTTTTCATCAGTGTGAAAACTATATATGAAGTGGCTGAAAACTGCAACTTTTTAAAGATTTTGAGCAAAATGTCAGGACACCGAGACCTTTGATTGAAAACTGGGAGGTCTGGCCACCCTATTAACAACGCATCTAGTAGTGCCTATTAGCATTGGTTAAAAAGTACCAGAATCAACCAAATATGAACTACAATGTGCTTTGATTGGTTTACAAGGACTGCAAGACCTGCATGTAACAAGAAACAAAGACAATACATAATTCAAGGAAAAAGGTAAACACAAAAATACACTCACTTGTTGACTATTTTTAAATTGTTCATATTTATTTACAATACAATAATTTGTGGTGGCTTTAAACATATTATGCAGTCTTTATATGCAGTTTTATTTTGTATTGTTTATTTTATTTGTTAATTTAAATCCCTAACAGGTGAACATTTGGTTCAGTGTATTAGACTTTTGCACATTTCTTATTATATATTCGTATTTCTGTTTAAAGTTTGTATTACCTTTTTGTTGTCCATGGTTTAGGGTTATACATTTCCAATAGCAACCACTTTAGCAGAATCTTTATTAAATCAAATATTTTACTAAAGGAGTTGCTAGGCACAGTTGTTTATATAGGGCTAAAGGTGACTGTGTTTTGAACACCATAAAACACAGGGGGGCGCTCCATGTATGTGAAACAGCACCGATAACACATATACAGTAGATGGCGTGGAACATAATGGCTAAAACGTAAATTTGTCTATCAACTGTTGTATGTTTTGCTCAAAGTAGAATATTTAATTAAAATGTGTTCTTTCTGTAGCTAATTGTGTTAACCTTGTTACGCACAGCAAATACGAGTTTATTTTTTACTTAGAAGAGGCTGACGCGAGGCTTAAGAGAAAAGCTTGCTTTGCCGTTTAATTATACATTGTAAAATGATTCGTCATAGTTAATAGCCTTGACATGCCGCAGGAGCAAAAAATCGCTTGCATTAACTTAAAAAAGTGAACTTTTGTTAACAAAAAAGCGACTCCGTAAACAACTAAAATAAGGTGTGATTCTATGAGCTATCATTAACAACCACCATCTTTTGTAAAACATTTTTTGTATTGTTATCAGCAACTGGAACAAACCCCGCGTTTTCTACTGCTTCGTGGTAAAATACAATAAAACAATTATGTGCAGTACTTTAGTTTACCTATGACTTACAGTGACACTAAGTTAGAAAAACTTCGACGACCCACTAGGTGGCGCTGTTGTTCTGCACAAATACATTGTACAGAGGGATGACAACGCTAGTTCTATGATCAGCTCTCCTTAAATAATCCAAAGCTCCAACACTTAATGGAGATAAAACAGTACTTAATAAACAGCTGTCTAATAAATTAATTGCTTAATGAGTTCAGTATGTAGGACAACTCTTTAAGAAGTAAGCTATTTAATTAACCATTTTAACTAGCTATTGTAAATTTATGGAAAATAGACACGTTGACATCTTGTATATTTGTATCCAGAAATCAGTTTACAGTATATAACTTTATCAACTGGGATCCTAAATGCAGTTGACTTAAATAGATGGAGGTAAGTTTCAAATCAGTTTGTTCATAGACGTTTTAAGTCATTTCCAATGACATTGTGTAAGATTTTCCATTATAGTTTAAAACTACTGAAGAAAAATACCAAATAGTATATTCATATACTAATCATGATGTAAACCTGTATACATTGTAATTCTGTCTAGTGTGTCTGTATGTGGGCCTGTCTGCCTTCTCTTAACAGTGTAAGTGTGTGTGTGTTTATATATATATGTGTGTGTGTGTGTGTGTGTGTGTTTGATGACGGTAATATTTGGTCCTTACATTTAGAATGATTTTGTTTTTCAGCAATAAGGTTTTTGGTTCATGGAGTTCATTTTTAGACCGAGTTCAACAGGTAAGTTATTACATTCTATTTCTTTTTATACCAACTATTATAACTCTGGCCCATTAAAGGAAATAAAGTAATATAAGGCCTGCACCTAATAAAGCATTTTATTTCTAAAATATTTTAAACAAACAATATAAAATATATAATATATAATATATATATATATATATCTCCATATATATATATATAATATGATATATATATATATATATGGGGTGGGTTTGTGTACCTCTTCTTAGATCAAAAACACTCAAAGTATGTTACCGTTCCATTAAATACACATTATATATCCACCACTGGAAGTTTCTGTTCCTTTCTTTATCTTAAAAGCTTACGAATGGTCAACTGAGACTGAACTCTTCTGTAAACCTACTGACATGAACCAGTATTTACACATGTCCTCTGCACATCCAATACACACTAAAAGGGCAATCCCAAAGAGGCTAGGAATAAGAATACGAAGAATATGCTCTAAAGAAAGTGACTATGTAAAACAAAGACATGTATTAAAAATAAATCTTAAAAAAGGGGATACACAGAAAGACAGTTAAGAATAGTGGATAAACTAAAAAAAGAGATGATCTACTAGATTATAAAAATAGACATAAAAAGGTCAAAAGAGTCCCATTGGTAATGACTTACTCTAAAAGCTTGCTTAATTTTTCTAAGATAGTTTGGACAAAAGTAGAAATATAATTAAACATAAGAACAACACATATACACTAAAAACTAATAGCTACTGTAGCAATGTTGTTTATGGAATAGCCTGTGAAACATGTGATGAAATAAAATATTTTGGAGACTGAAACAACTTTATATGAAATAATTCAGAACCCCCTTAGAAATAAAAAATAAAAAATGGTGAACCAATAGTACAGCACTTCACCAGTCAAGGATATGACATAAATGATGTAAAGTTTGTAGTATTAGAACAGCTAATATTAGACAATGTGACATATAGAAGAATAAAGTAAATGGAAAAATAGCCTGAACACGATTATGCCAGCAGGACTCAACAGAAAAGAATAAACTAATTAACGGCAATAAATATATAACATCTAAATAAATAAATAAACAAAATTCATTCAAAAGTTGTGCATGCTGATACGCTGGGGAGGCCAAATCAAGGCTGATCCTCAGAGCCAGCATTGCATGAGAATATAAATATAAGTTTATATAAACTAATGTTAATTAGAATTAATACAAATTTATAGATAAAAGTAGAATTGATGTCACAATATATAGAATGCCATTACATCATGTAATAATAAATCAAGGATTTGAATATAAACAATAAGAAGTCGTTGTCTTATTGTCAAAAACCTATAAATACCTCTAATGTTTTGCTTCAAACACATGCTCCCTTGGGAAAGATATGTGCAACATATCGACACGCTGAGCAGCTGGCTCTTTGAGCTCAAATATATATATATATATATATATATATATATATATATATATATATATATATATATATATATATATATATATATATATATATATATTGTATACATATACATCTATAACCAGTATTAAGCTAAAAATAAAAATAAAGATAAAAAGATACAAAAAAAAATTAAAATACACCATTTAAAGTCATTATTGTGATCTGAGTAAGTTTCTGGTGTTGACGGAATTAGTAATGACATGACTAAGAACTCCACAGCAAGAAGCGAAGACAGACATGGGGTCAATTCAATTGAATGCCGCCGTTGTTTAAATAATTAAGACAGGACCCTCCCTAGCTTTTTTGATTATATTTCAAGACAGCAGTACACTAAAGAGACAGTGTATATATATTCAATTTGAGCCCTATTCGAGTTATCTAAACAGTGGCTGTATTAAGATCCCTCTCTGTTTGATCAAGTGTACACCATAGTGACATTCAATGCAAACGGGTACAGCTTGAGCGAGGACATTGGATACAATTGATATAATGCAGTATATGGACTAAAACTAGGGACATTTAAACTGATGTACATTTTTCTTTTGTTTATTTGGCAGACGCTATATCAACTACGAAGTCTAAACAAATAATATTTATATAGGATTTTAAAAGTCAGCGTACATACTGTGAACATAATTCCATTTCAACTACCTAAAGTGGAGGAAGCCAAAAGTATTTGAACATAGTGCTTTTCTGTTTTAATCTGACATTTTTACATGCACAAACATTTATTTTATTCAATGTATACTTAAACACAATTAAAAGGTGCTTATTTTCAATGTGAGTTATTTGTTTTGCATGCAAATTTTGTAAAAGGTATTTTTCTACTTAGAAAAAAAATAACAGTTATTAAACACAGGATTAAATGCTTTGAAAACATTCCTTAAAAGATCACGTAAAATTTAAAAAAAAGCTGTTATGTATTTTTGTATTTGTATTGCTCACCAATCCAAATGTTAATGTATATATTGTTAGGTTATTATGTGTTTTTTCCCACACAAGTTTTAATTCTGTATAACTAATCCCCACTTGTAGTGCAGCAATCACATGCAAATGTTACACAGAGAAGAAATACTAGTACTCAGCCTGCTGAGTCTAAAAGAATACACTTTTCTTTTGTTCTTTTATTTGCTTGTGCACTGACTGGTCAGAAAGCAGCAGTACAATGGGAAATTGCAGCTGTAAGCCTAAGAGGGGTCTGTAGTATTTAACTGCTATATATATAAAAAAATATTTACTATAGGCACCTTTTATATTTAATGACTGCATGCACTTCATTCTAAACTGTCAGGTTGTGTTGACACAATTCATGATTGTCTGTTTCTGGACAATGTAATGTGTGTGGCCTAACATCCATTTGATCCTCATATACTTCCTTTAATGAACAATAAAGGCTTTCATTCTGATTTCAGTCAGGCTTTGCCGGTGTGCACATTTTGCATTCATTAACACAGCTCAGTACCAATACAATGAGGTTAGAAACTAATTCATTTGCAGTTTTTTGGGGGGGGGTTTTGGTGTTGTTATGACAAGCTTATTTTTGAAGTAACACTTCATACAAATTAATACAAGGATTTTAAAATAGACATAAGTATCAAATTATAACACTGAAGCGAAAATTCCACTTGATTTCGTTTTTTGGCAGAAAATGTGTGATACGGTATTTGAAATTATCCTAAAAAATGGAACGGAGTAAAAGAGGCAGAATTCAGAAATGTCAATGTATTTTATTTATATAGTGCCTTTCATATGACAGTATCTCAAAGCATGTCAGTTAAAACAGAGTGAAGTATACATGATCAAGAGGCAGTAAAAATTACAGTGACAATAAGTAATAATAATAATAATAATAATAATAATAATAATAATAATAATAATAATAATAATAATATCAATAAACAAGAACAATGAAAACACTATTGATGAAAACAATAAATTAATAACAATGAGATACACAAAATTTGGAAATACAATAGATACAAACAATTATATTTGTAAGTCAGGTAAAAAAAAAAGCTAAACTGTTAAAGTCTAATTTTGACAAAAAAGTATTGACAAAAGCAGCATCTCTCATAGAAAAGGACAGTGAGTTTCACAATCTGGGGGTATTGTAACTGTAGAAATGGGAAATCGTGTCTTTGCGATTTGCACAATATTTAGCATTTTATGGGTCCGAGGGGGGTGGATATTGAAACAATGCATTAAAATAAATATTCACGTGAGTGTTGTAAAGAAATGTTTGTATAGCGTTTTGCTATTGAATGTTTGTCTTGCACTTATTGAGACCTTAGTAAAAACACCTCCTTGCCTGTATTTTGTTTTATATAAGCTTTTCCTGTCCTCGATGTTGGCAACATCAAGAGACAATCTGTGTAGATGGACTGTCTATACTGGTATGATTAAAAAAGAGAGCGCTTTGAATAAATCATAATTTTGTGAAATCAATTGTCAATTGTTGTTATTATTTTGCATTTTAACCCTTTAAGGTACAAGGAACATACATGTTCCACAAATAAAATGATGCCAGCTTTCCTATTTTTGAAATTAAGTGCACGAACCAGGTTATTCAAATTTACTGACAGGTTGGATCTGGTCATTCAAATTGTCAATTTCCTGTCAAATATGTTTTAAGAAGAAACCGTTCTAACAACTGCTCAATTCCTTGTGTACCTATGGGACTTGAACACCAAAAAAGCATTACACTTATTTTGGATGATATTATTTAAATTCGGCTCTTGATATCTACTAAATTTAACCCAATGTAAACATTATAATAATACCATATCAGCTGAAACACTGGCACTTGGGTCACTATTATGTTCGTTAATCTCCAATGCAGCAAATATAATTAATATCTCCTGATGATGATGTAATACATTCCAAAAACGCAAAACAAAATGGACAAAAATACATAACTCTAAGTTAGATGTACGGCATAAGTTACTGGAAGCTAGTTTTAAAGTACCTATTTAAAGATGTAGTGCCCCATATAGATACATTTACAGTAAGATGTTGATATCTGGTCTGCTTGTGTGTCCTATTAAGTAGGGGGAAGCTAAGTGTTTTGTTGTGCTTTTTTGAGCTACAGTGGAGCTTGGAAAGGGGAAGCTTCTGTATCTGCTTCTGAAATACCCTTCAGGGAATGTAAACTTGAGCCTGGTATCTTATGAATTAAGGTTATGACAAACGGTCAATAGGAAGAAAGAAACCCATAATGGCTGTTAGAAACATTGAGGAAGTAGGAGATATTAGCAGACTTGTGTACGGCTCCACTCTCTTTTACATTTGGAACCAAGTTAGACTGAATACGTGATGAAACAATATATTATCCGGACTGTAAAGTATTTGGATTTTTGCATTACAGTGCCAGACACAAACAGGAGATTTGGACCTGGTCTTCAGAAGAGCCTCCTCTTCATATATTTGTGTTTACTGAAGGATGTTCTGTAAGCAGTTACATTACAGTTTGTGGCAAATGGTTCACAGCAATGCAATACAATGTCCATGTGCTTTAATACCTGTCATGACATTGTCCCCTGCAGGCCATCAATCACAATATATTGAAGGCTTGGACTGCTTTTAAACAAGGGAACAGTACCCGATGTACTGGATACGATAGAGATTATTTTAATGATCTAACCCATGGCAGATCTTAATAATGCCACTCTAACTCTGTCCAGCTGGGTTTCCCTCAGGGGTGATGTATTTACTCACTGATTAACATTGGTAACTTCAAAACACTCAATCAGAATGCCAAGTTAAAACTATAATAGGTCAAGTAGACCCACTTTGTTAATGCTTTATATTGCATGGCATAAATTCATATTAAATAGATATGCAATTGCATATTAAATTAATGTTAAATTAATATTTAATAAATATGCAATAGCTGGTTTCTTGCTAAATGTTAACCAAATGTCAATTGAAAATGTAACTGCATATCACGCCCACTTACATTTTGTTACCTTTGAAAATATGTAATAATTTCCCATTGTTTACATGTCCTTATTGAAAATACAGTTAATCTGACTTAAATGTTAATGGAAAGTAACAAGGAATAATTCAAAGTAAATTTAATATCAATTGCATATCTATTACATATTAATTTATGCCACACAATACAAAGCAGCCAAACTTTTCAGCCAGTGCTTTCTTTAGTGTACTTTTAACATTGTCATGTCTACACTAACAATACAGTGAAATCAGGTTTAATGACAGTATTTAGTTCAACTACTGTTAGGATCATTAGCATAGACCCCAATGAGTGCTGAACACAGGTTGTGAAGTCAATGCAGGGGAGTGGTTAGTTATCTGTTGGTGCATCATGATTCATCACATTCTTTTTGCTAATAAATGGCACTGGTATTTGTGTCATTGCAATGTTCTTTACTAATGCATTTAGAAGACTTAAAACTATGACAACGTATGATATTGAAAGGTTAAAAAAGAAAAAGAAAACCATTAAAAACATATTTTCAGTATTTTATACTGATTTAGGTTGTTTAATTAAACTATGTGGTTTTTTATATATTCAGTGCTTTTTTGTACATAGATTTCATTGAATGTTTTGTTTTTTATAGAATGTTTTATAGAATACCAAAGCAGTCTTGCTTATGATGACATTATGCACTAAGAAAATAAATTGTGATGGAGAATAAATAAATAAATAAAAGGCAATTAAATTCATTAAAGTCTAGTATTTGTCACAGTTCTTCTGTTAAAGCAAATTCACTTCGAAGGAAACTATAGTTCAGTCTGTTAAAAAGACTTTATCTCCAGATCTAATTTTCCTCATTATATTCAACCAGCAAATCTATTTTAGCAGCATCTCCTTTAAGTTACTATTATATTAAATAAGATTTAATTAATGAAAAAACAAAACATTGTTATCAAGTTATTTTTTAACAATAAACTGCTGTTCTTTTTCTTTTATTTGAATGAAAACAGCAGAAGGTTTCAAGTGAAATGTGTTTATTGAAAAGACTGCTTGTCTGTGTTTTTGTGTACTTGCTTTAAACCTGATTTTTCTCAGTGGCATAAGACCATATAACTGTAAATTAAATCCAGTAAGCATGATTTCTTACAATAAATTGTGAATGCTTCATGATATATCATATATTGAGAACAACAATAATGTAATATCATTATCATTAGTAGTAGTAGTGATAATAAATAATAATAATAATTACAAAAAAACAGAAATACAAAAAATTATGAAAGAAAAGGTTTTAAAAAATGTACACAAAAAGTTTAAAATCTATACAGTGCCTTGCAAAAGTATTCAGACCCCTGACCAATTCTCCCATATTACTGAATTACAAATGGTACATTGAAATTTTGTTCTGTTCGATATTTTATTTTAAAACACTTAAACTCAAAATCAATTATTGTAAGGTGACATTGGTTTTATGTTGGGAAATATTTTTAAGAAAAATAAAAAAAACTGAAATATCTTGCTTGCATAAGTATTCAACCCCCACACATTAATATTTTGTACAGCCACCTTTCGCTGCAATAACAGCTTTAAGTCTTTTGGGGTAAGTATGTACCAGCTTTGCACACAGTGTCAGAGCGATTTTGGCCCATTCTTCTTGGCAGATTTGCTCCAGGTTGTTTAGGTTGGTTGGAGGATGCTTGTGACCTCAATTTTCAAATAGTGCCACAGATTCTCAATGGGATTGAGATCAGGACTTTTACTGGGCCACTGTAGGACATTCACCTTTTTGTTCTTGAGCCACTCCAATGTTGTTTTGGCCTTGTGCTTGGGATCATTGTCCTGCTGAAAGGTGAATTTCCTCTCAAGCTTCAGTTTTTTAGTGGACTAAAGAAGATTCTCTTGCAGTAGTTTCCTGTATTTTGCTCCATCCATTCTTCCTTCAATTGTAACAAGATGCCCAGTCCCTGCTGATGAGAAGCATCCCAACAGCATGATGCTGCCACCACCATACTTCTCTGTAGGGATGGTGTGTCTTGAAGCATGGGCAGTGTTAGATTTGCGCCACACGTAGCGCTTTGAGTTTTGGCCAAAAAGCTCTATCTTGGTCTCATCTGACCACAAAACCTTTTCCCACATCGTAGCTGGGTCACTCTCATGTTTTCTGACAAACTCCAGACTTGCTTTCAGATGGTACTTTTTGAGTAATGGCTTCTTTCTTGCCACCCTCCCATACAGGCCAGTGTTATGCAGAGCTCTTGATATGGTTGACTGGTGCACCGTTACTCCACTCCCAGCCACTGAGCTCTGTAGCTCCTTCAAAGTGATTGTTGGCCTCTCTGTGGCTTCTCTCACAAATCTCCTTCTTGTTTGAGTGCTAAGTTTTGAGGGACGGCCTTTCCTTGGCAGTGCCTGGATGGTGTGATGCAGCTTCCACTTCCTGATTGTTGATCCAACTGTGCTCACTGGGATATCCAAACACTTGGATATTATTTTGTACCCTTTCCCTAATCTATGCATTTGTATTACTTTATCTCTAACTTCTGTAGAATGCTCTTTGGTCTTCATTTTCCTTCAGATTCACAGCCTTACCAATGATCCTTCAACAGTGGGGTTTTTATCCAGAAAATGTGACAGCAACTTTAATGGTTCACAGGTTGAGACGAATGGTAAGGTAATTGTCTCCTCGTTAGGGCAATTTCTTTCATCGATGCAAACTGGGAGCTTCCACAGCACAGGGGTTGAATACTTATGCAAGCAAAATATTTCAGTTTTTAATTTTTCTTAAAAATATTTCCCAAAATAAAACCAATGTCACCTTACAATAAGTGATTCAGAGTTTCAGTGTTTAAAAATAAAATATCAAACAGAACGAAATTTCAATGTACCATTTTTGGTAATATGAGAGAATTGGTCAGGGGTCTGAATACTTTTGCAAGGCACTGTATATAGACTTAATATTGGGCTTGTCACAGGTTTATTTGAATAAAGCTATATTTCCTTAAAGAAGTTTTAAAATTCACAACAAACAAGATATAAAAGTTTAAAATGGAAAATGACGCCTGCATGCATTTCTCTTTCTGTTTGTCTTTGTTCATAATCAGATAAATTGGTTCTTTAGATGAAACAGGATTGCGCTGTCAATTGTTTACTGATGGGGCATTTTGTAAGGTAATCAGAAAAAAAGCATTGTATAGCATCACAGTTTAAAATCAAATTCATTAATTCATTCCTCAGTCACTGATTGCCTGTCAAAAGAACAGCGCAACCCCTGGCTGCATCAGGTATCATTAAAGAACTGATCATCATTCATTACCATTTGCAGCATACATATTTATATTGGAAAACATCTTTTGTTGAATCTAAACTACCGTCTAAACTTGCATTGCTTTCAATTATAGTGGTTTGGAATGACACTGTTAGCATTCAGAATGGAGGAAGTATGTAATTAGAGAGTGAAAATGCTGTTGCAGTTTTAGTAAATATTCAAATTTTGATACTCACTTTAGAGACCCTTTCCACGACCATTGTGAAGCGTTTCTAGCAGTATTAAAATGTTTACCTACAGATGACAAGGTGGATTTGATCTTAATATGCTAAACGTCTTTTAGTCTCTCCAACACATAGCAAGTTCCAGTTTTTTCACATGGTACAATACACAGTTCCCTTGGTAGTGCAAGTGAACGGTATACTAATGGTGGTGGTAGATTGGGCATGAATTTCCAAGTTTTTATTTATGTGTTTACAGGTTTCACAACAAAATCTATTGCAAGGAAAAGTGCCTTTTGAAGTATTGTTTTCAAAAGGGATAGAGCTGTGGGCCACATATATGGAATAATAGATGAGCTGCAGTGAATTGAGGTAATAATTGCAAGAGTTCAGCTGATATCATAAACCATAGGAGCAAACCACAAGAGCAAAGCTCAATTGGTTTATGGTGAATTCACCAGACCCTGAGATGCAATTATAGCCTATGTAATTCACTTCAGACCCATTTGTTATTGTTTATAATATATGGATTCACAATATTTATACGTTATTCAGAGGAAGCATGGTCTAGTCTGATTCTGTCTTGCCTGTTGTAGGTATGTTTACATGTGTTTATACTGAAGGCAATGCTCTTTGTTTTCTTCCTTGAATGATTCCCTGGCTTCTATATGGGGGTTTCAAAATAGGATGACATTTTCAGTGCTTGGGTTTAAAAAAAAAAATAAAAAAAAAAAAAATCGACAAGCAGCAGTTTAAAATACGCACACACTAGTTTAAAAAACTGTAGTTTACAAAGTCATTACTTTTTGACATAACATTGATGTATGAATACTTTAAGTACAATGACAGTACTTATCCAGAGAGAGAGAGAGAGAGAGAGAGAGAGAGACACACACACACACACACACACACACACACAGTTGTAGTCAAAAGTTTACATACCCCAATGAAATAGTGTCTACAATTATTTACTTCAGCATTTTTTTTTTTTTTTTGCAAAACTACAAAATTGCTAATTCAAAAGTATTCACAATTTCCTGTGCCATTAGAGGAAGAATAGCTCCACTGAAGGACATTACCACCTCCATGCTTGACAATAGGTATGGTGTTCATTTCTTTGTACACCTCACCAGACTTTCTCCAAACGTAACAACCATAAGCATTACCAAATAGCTCGATTTTTGTTTCATCACTCCACAAAACCTTTGACCAGAACTCATATCCATCATTCAAATGCCGTTTTGCAAACTTTAAGCGATTGTCCTTGTGATGTTTTTCTAGGAGTGGTTTTTTTTCCTTGGCTTGCGACCATTGAGCCCTTCACCCTGCAATACTCGACCCTATGGTTGAAATGGAAACCCCAGTCTCACTTGCAGTCAATTCACTTTGAATATCTTTGGCAGTCAATCTCAGATTGTATTAACCTTCCTTCTTTCTTCTAGACAGAGGGAGCATTGAGACAGTACCATAAGTCTTGTACTTTTTGATAATAGAAACAATAGTTGAAATTGGGATACTCAAATGCTTGGAATCCTTCTTATATCCTACTCTAGCTTTTTACTTTTTCCCATATTGACTTATTGGTAATGACAGCAATCATCCTATGCTTAACCCTTTTATACTCTCTAAGAATGTTCACTTACAGTCCAGCATTTTCTAGATTTTTCTAGAATTATGTTCAGCATTATCATATTGAAATTTCTAACACCTTTTAGACAATACTATCATAGCATTAAAGTGTATGAATACTTTAGATTTAGCATTTTTTGAGTTTTTCAAAAAAATTGCTGAAATAAATAATTGTAGACAACTATTTCTTGTTACTTTTTTCCCTCACCCACAAAAGTAAAACTTTTGCTACAAATAATTTTTCCTAATATTCTTTGCTTTCAAGAAATTTCTAGAACTTTTTCATTTCCATTGGGGTATGTAAACTTTTGACTACAACTGTGTATGTGCATGTGTGTGTGTGCGTGCGTGTGTGTGCATGTGTGTGTGTGTGTGTAAAATGAGCAATTATAGTACTAGCTTTTTTATACTTTTCATTGAATAATCATTTCATTTTCATTAAAAATTATAATTACTCAGTCTTGAATAATATTTCAAAATAAACATATCAATGTGTCAAGAGCCTAATACACAATGCATAAATGTGTAAATAAGGTGCCACAAAATATATACTTACATTCAACAACTTGTTAAGTAACCTTTATACAGCAGATCAGGTGTCTTTGACATTGTTAGTTAATTTTTCATTTCTAACATGCATGACAGCAATAGGATGTGCTGTCTTGACTTTACTGGCTTGATGAAATGCCAAGCTATCTAGAGTAATGGATTCCCTGGGGGAGAAACAACTGTGTTCAAATAAACGTGGCAAAATGAAACAAATCCACACAATTACAACATGTAGTGCAACCAAAATCGAGTAACACAGTTGCACTAAGTTTTAATATCTTTTCTTTTTTATAGTGGGATGTAATTGTGTAAAAAACGAAGATCCTCTCTGAGCTGCATGACATGTCAGCACCTTTAGCCTTACTGGAGAAGAGCACTTATTTTTTTGACTGTTGCAAAATGGACACACCTGAAACTTGCCTGAAACCGATTAACCAATTGACACTAATTAGTTTCATTAAAGCAAAGTGCCCTTTAACACCAGTTATAACAAACCGTCAGAAGAATTTTTAGTTCAAATAATTAAATAAGTGTCTATTGCATCTTTTATTTTTACTTTTC
Organism: Polyodon spathula; assembly: GCF_017654505.1. Lineage (NCBI taxonomy): Eukaryota > Metazoa > Chordata > Actinopteri > Acipenseriformes > Polyodontidae > Polyodon > Polyodon spathula. The sequence goes on along the minus strand of NC_054546.1, from coordinate 18,822,477 downwards.
TTCTTTAATTTTGGTCAGGTTTAGAATTTATATTAACAATTTGTGATTTTTTGTTTTTGCCTGCAACCAGTGTGTACATAAAGGGTTAAGGAGTGGACAAACCCGTGCCATTTTGGAAGTTGCTAACAAGAGTATGGAAGACAGTTTTACAGGCTACAAAACAAAAGGACACTTCCAGACCCAGAACTAAAACTTGAATTCTAGCACCAACAATTTCAACAATCCAGTATCATAGTTTGTAGTAAGATTCAGTTGCCACTAAACACACTAATGCTGGGAACACTATGGAGTTTTTCTGTTTGTCTAAGTACATAAGTAGAATGTAGGCACTTTCTTTCTAGTCTAGTACTTATATTTTCTTGTTTACTATTACCAGAATGGAAGAGGTAAAATCACATGTAATATACATTATATTATATTTACTCTGAGTGACATCAGATACATGTACGGTAAACTGAAAAGGAAAATTACAACAAAATACCAACATGTAAAAGCTTTATCACCTGAGGTAAAACTACAAAAAATAAATAAATAAATAAACAAAGGAAAATATACAAATATAGTTTAACCTAGTTTTGCAATGTATGTTTTAACGTACTGGTGAGCTCCCTATGGCACAGCTAATTGCTCACAATGTGACTAAAAACAGACATCTAGCTACTCTGACAACTTAATTAATCAAAATGTTTGTCAGCTTGACTTTCTTATAGTTTCCCCTCAGTGTATTCTGTATTTGTGTTATTATATTTATACACTTATTATTATTATTATTATTATTATTATTATTATTATTATTATTATTATTATTATTATTAGCAGTAGTAGAAGTATGTAGTCCTTCATTTTGTATTACTGTTGTTTTTAGTAGTAGTACAGCTATGGCCAAAAGTTTTGCATCACTATATAGAATTAACTAATTTAGCTTCATTAAGTCGAATAAAACCTGCAAAATAATGTTACATTAAGATATTGAATTACTTACTGGTTTTTTCCACATACTTAACTAAAAACTGGCAAAAAATTAAAAATGTGACATTTTAAAATCTAACATGAAATACTGTACTACTAGTATGGCTTCTGATAGACTTTTGCAATATAATTTTATGTCCTAATCCTAAAATTCTAGGTGCTGCAAAACTTTTGGCCATAGCTGTAGTAGTAGTAGTATTTGAACACACATTCTTTTTCACCTCCAGCAAACACAATACAAGATTTGAGGCTCCTAATTGGTTTCCTCAAATTGCCCTCTAAGGTACAACTTAGAGCTAAGCAGCACCAATTGTGAGCAGCAGCCAGTTTAGTCAGAACTCTCTCTTTTCCCCCTTCCTTCCAGTTTCGACAGACGGCCCCCAACACTGTGAACACAGTTAGTGCAACATGTGGCCTTTAACCCCACCCGAAAACCACTGCCTGGCAGCCACGCTCAAAGGATTGTTTGTTAATAGTCCAATTAAACAATTGCCATCTTGCACTCCTTTTGCTCCAAATTTCCCATAAAGGAATGAATAAGGAGAGCAGCATGAAGAGGGCTTCTGCCCTGCAAGGTGACAAGAAGAACTGGAGCATGTTCCTAGCACAAGGCCATTTGCTTGAATTAAATCATTGTATCCTAATCAATGGGCTTATTGGATTACTGGCCATTGCTGCTCCCAAAGATATTGTTGCAGTGACAATGAAATAACCGGGGCGACCCTTTTTTTTTTTTTTTTTTTTTTTTTTTTTTTTTTTTTTTAGAACTGTTTAGTTGAGATTTTCCATGCTGTCTGTTCCTTGCATAATGTGTCTATATGTCTGTGTGTGTGTATGTATATATATATATATATATATATATATATATATATATATATATATATATATATATATATATATATATATATATAATTTTAATTGTCAGATCCTGAAGGCTGCTAAGGAGTGCTGCTGTGAAGGAATAGCTGTGCAAATGACTAAACCATAAGGGAGAAAAAAAAAGAAGTGTAATATGGCTGATGCCAGTGGAGCTGCTTTTTAGATAAAAGGAGGCTGTGAAACCTGCTGAAGCGATTTCTATAAAGGAACTTTTTTTTCTGGGGAGGAGGAGGAGGAGGAAGGGGGGGCTTTCCTGGAGAGGATAGCAAGCTAGAGAGCAGGTCGGCACTGGAGCTCTGAACGGGGACAGACTTAAGACGATTAAAGTTTGTTAAACAGAAACAGCCAACCGGCTGAGTTGAGTATGGCTGGTGATGTGCTCGGGATTCCAAGATGAAGCTCCTCCGAAGTGTTCTGCTAGTCTGTGATTGTGTGTTACAGGCGGGCCAGCGAGACCAATCATTTCACTTTATTACACGGCTGAATTCTGCTTGACTGGGAGGACGGAGCGCAGCAAACCATCCATTAAGAGCTGATATCTTATCCAAAACAATTTACTGTATTCATGAGGCAACGTAAATGTGGAGACTGCAAAATTACCGTAATCAATTGGAACAGCAAGTGTGCGCCCGTCTGTGTGTCTGATTGTTTGGAGATCATCTAACAACTGGATGTGTATGTATTAAGACAGGGGTATTAAATCACTGTGGAGTTACACTGGGAAGTCCATGATCATTGGGTAAGTCAGGCTGGACAGCCATCACAGGGCAGCCAAACAGATGAAGCAAATATCTCCCCTCGCATTAGGAAGCCATTCTCATATTTAAAAGGACCTTTGAAAAATCCACCATCTGGACAATATTGCATGCAATATTCCCAAATATAGATCTGTCTTCTTCACTTGATTCTTTCTTTTTTGGAGCTACACGTCTAAGAGTCTATAGCCAGCATGGATGTCGGATACAATCAGGAAGGAGAGACAAGTATTGTCTTAAAGAACGGACTTCAGGACGGGAATGAAAGCAAAGAATCCCAAGGAAATCTTTCTAAATCCTTCCTGAAGGAGCAGCAGGAGACTTTCTCGGCTTCTGGGTCCTCAGAAAACTGTGAAAAAAATAAAGCTAACTCGGCAGACCCAGACTACTGCAGGAGAATACTAGTTAGAGGTGAGTGACTTTTTTTTCTTTTCTTTTTAGAAAGCTGCAATGCTCTGTATTTTTTTTCTGGTTAAAATATACGACTTAAACACCAACATGCAGTTTAGTTAAACGAAACAGTGACATGCGATCTATGAAACGATTAGGATATTATTCAGTCTTTACGTTTTCTACGTAATACACTCACAGTGTAAACAGGAATAATATACAAGGATAACTTGACTTAATTTCATTATTACGTTAAAAGGAAGTACCTGGCGTTTAAACATTGAAACAATTTTTTCAATTTTTGTTTTCAAACACAATCTTTTTTTTTTATATATATCTATACTTTAGCGCATTCTTTTTATATACTTTTTCATTTTATTTTTCAACACACTAATAATTCCTTGAAAGTGGAATTGTATTTTTCCAGTATTTTTCAACAGCAATGGAATTAGGTTTATAAACTGAATCACATACACTATTGGTTTTAAAGAGGAACCGTTTCTACTGCAGCATTTAAATAACATGAAGATACGTCAAATTATAAAGCAACCACTTACAGTAATCTAAACTGGTGATGCAGAAATAGAAAATAACTGCAAATTGTGAAAATAAATCAATCCAAAAATGAATATGTTAAAAAAAAGTTTTGAGTTGGATAGAGATATCTGACAAATACAAGGTCGACTTAAACTGGAAACATGCATTTCAATAGCATTTTTCCTATACATTTTTTATTTATTTCTTTATTTATTTATTTATCTATTTTTAAACTCTGGATTTGAATTTTCGGTTTTATTTGCGTTTATCATTTTTTTATGTATTTATTTATTTGAATGGTACACCTATCTTTATCAGGAATCAATCTTACAGTATATTTTTTAAAATAAATTATAAAATGGTGTTTTTTAAAAGCAATACATAGAAATAAAGAAGGAGAATATGCATTTCTATATACGTTTATCTTCTGCAAAATAATATTTTATTAATGGTTGATGAATAAATATACATTATTATAATAAAATACCATAATAATAAACATAGGAATACATAGATTTGACTAGATTAAATACTCATATGTAGATAAAATGTATTAAATACAACAAAGCAGTTTTTTCATATGTAGATATTGAAATCAGCAACAAAAGCAATTAGGATTTAAAATCGTTTATGCCAAGAACATTCCCTTTTATTAACCTTGGATTTTGGAAACGTATTTTAGTGTAGTGTAGGACGCTTGTACTACAGTGTTGTCAGATTGAAGTTTGATTGACCACACCATAAAAGACTAAAACAAATCGTTTTGAGGATTTTAAATGTTTGGTGTTGTTTAGAATATATAAAAAAGGGTGGCATATTATTGACAGATTCGTACACATTCAAAATAGTGGCACTAAAGTGCTTGTGGCCCGTGTCAGCACATTGTTGGCACACCTTTCTTCTGGGCGTGTATTTCATGCAGAAGAAACAAGGAGTAAAGGAAACATATTACCTGTAATAATATGACTTGCAAGGGAAATTTGGATTTCTTAACTCTACAGTGTGGAAGCTGCTTCCAGAAAACATTCTACTGTGCCATTCATTTGTATTTTATTTTCCTGTAATTGTATTTCTGTCCCATCTGCTAGGTGTGGATGTGGAGGGGTTCATTGAAGCATTTTATTGTAAAATATGTAGCTCATAACCTTAATTGTCAGTATAGGTTTACAGTGTATTCTGTATTTTTTTTTTTCTTTTTAATTTTCTAATATTTTTATGCTGATATTGTCATTGAGGTATTATTTTTATCTTTTCAAAAGGGACCAACTGTTTAGAAACCAAACCAAGTTAAAAATGAGTAGAAATCACAATCATAATATTAAAATGTATAAATCCAAACTATCGACTTTACCAAACCAAGGTTTTATGATCAGCAAAGTTGATTTATTTCTGAAATACACTATCCAGAGGAATGGTCACACTGCAGCATTTCTTTATTATGGTTGTAATAATGATTTTGAGCAAATAATAATAATAATAATAATAATAATAATAATAATAATAATAATAATAATAATAATAATAATAATAATAATCTTGGGAAGATCTGGGATTTTATTTTTTCGAATGGTCAAAATTCACAATAACAATATTATTAAATTTTTAATTAGCTGAAAATAAATAATATTATATTATAAAAATAGGGTAATTGTTGTTTTGGTTATCTGAATCACTGCAACCCGAGCTGATGGGCAGGGTTGCTTTTCGGTAAGCTACTGTCTAACGATCACATCTGACACTTCGAGAGGACGTGGAACAGGGTTATGTTTTGCCTCTGAATAGGTTTCAAACCGTTTTTGTTCTGCTTTGCGATTATTATCCCACTGTAAGAATATTGCGATCACGTGATCTCATTTTCCAGATGCCAAAGGGTCAATCAGAGAGATTATTCTGCCAAAGGGTTTGGACTTGGACCGACCCAAGCGCACCAGAACCTCCTTCACAGCGGAGCAGCTGTACAGACTCGAGATGGAGTTCCAGCGCTGTCAGTACGTGGTGGGGAGAGAGCGCACTGAGCTGGCCAGGCAGCTCAATCTGTCCGAAACGCAGGTAATGACGCAGCTTTCCGGTCTATTTGTGTGGCAAATACAATGTAACAATTTATTTGACAGAGGGACCGATTTGCGTTGTTAACGAAGCACACCAGAAAAAAAAAAAAAAAACAAAACAACAAAAAAAAAAAAAAAAAAAAAAAAAAAAAAAAAAAAAAAAAAAAAAAAAAAAAAAAAACACGCCAACAGACACAGAAATGAACAGTGAAACATTGCACTTCTTGTTGTGCAAATATGTAAATATATTAGTTCATGAATGAATTAACAGAGATACTTTGTGAGCGAATTTCAGCTGTGAATGAGCAAAATCTATTAAATATATATCATTAATAACTTACTGTGCTTTTATTGCACTATGTAAGACAATTTTTGTTCCTGGGTAGTAAGTGTTATTTCCTAATTGCTTATGCCTCAAAAGTATAGAAAATGGCTATTATTCCCCACAAACTTTGCTTTTGTGACCAGGACAGTGATATTTCAAAATATCACTATTTCCAATGGGAAAACGAGCAAATGTGTGTCTTTTCGTTCACATAAAGTAAAAAAAAACAACAACATTTGAATCCAAATTAACATGTATTTATACTAAAGTAATACAAAAATGACTACAAAAGATTTAGAAGTGAGTAGTTTTTCGAGATTTACGATTATACTGTAAATACAGTATAATCGTAAATCTATTAATATTTACTGCCCCCTCCCATTAAATTATCAAATTCTAAAATATAAGACGTATAATCCATGGTTTATATGCTTTGGAAAAATATTTTTGAATCACTCTTTTTCTTTACCACTACAATATTAAATTAGTATTCAATTAGATGTTTTAATGTGTTATAGTTGACAGGAAATTAACACTGTTAATGACAAGGTTTAAATACAATTTATACGTGCCACGTGAATATGAATACAATACTTAACCCTAAATAAATAACTCCTTTACGACATGTAATTTGCTGTTTTAAAATTTATTAAAATCTGTATCTGTGTATTATGATGGGCCGGTATTATAATAGGAAAACAACTATAATGTGTGGTAGAAGATTATATATAACCAAAAAATGTGTCTATTATTTGTTTCACCTTATGTTTTTATTTAGTTTTTTGAAGTTAACCATTTTATACTGTTTTCAATGCAAAATGTTCCATCGCACCTTGATATTAAGACAAATGTATTTCATCTGAACACTTTCAATTAAGCTAATAACTGTTGTGTTAAAACAAAACTGAATTTCAATTCTGTGAAATATGGAAACTTAATTGAAAGATACAAGCGGAATGCAAAATGGAATGACTCATTTAAAAAAAAAAACATTAATATTTTGCTTAATAATTTCAAATGTAGGTGTTTTACAATAGTTTTAAACACAAATAAAGAATTGTCATACTTAGTAGCTCTTATATCTAGAATAGAAGCATTTTACATTGAAAAGATAAGAGGATGTCAGTACTTTGGAGCACCACTGCACTTTATATAGATCAGATCAGAACTATATATATCATATACCTATAATATTATATATATATGATATATATATTATATATAGTTATATATATATATATAGATATATATATATATATATATATATATATATATATATATATATATATATAAACACATGCATGATTACAGAAAGACCTGCATGTAAACAGTGTGTAAAGGGATTACAGTAAGTCGATAGTACATGTTAATATTGTATAAATGTCAAGGTAACATTATAGCACTCCTTAATAATTTACCATCATGTGATAAACATATTTGCCTGTATGCTTGAGCAGAATCTAAACAACACAAATAAAGTGCAGGATAGTGTGAAACTAATAAATTACATTCATGAGGATGGTCAAAACAATCACTTAGACTTAAAATAGGATTATTAAAATATGCTTCACTAACACCAGGTTCTCACATTTGGCAGAATGTTTATATAATAAATATAGATTGTTTTTAAAGCTTTATATTTACATGTATTTATTTTTTATTTAAATTGTCTAAAGATTTGTGTATCTATTTTCATTGTTATTATCTTTGCCGGATAAATTATCATTATCTGTTTAGATTATTTTCCCCCTAAATCTGTTATTAATTGTGTTTCTATTTCCTATGCAATGTCTGAATGCGATATTTTATCTAAATAATATCTAATTAATGCCACTGTTTATATTTGTGTAGCATTATCCATACCGTATATTTATGGGTAAGGGAAAAACTATGAATTCTATACTATTCAAAAAAGCAAATAGGCAGTTAAAGTTATGATTTAATTATGTTCTTTTAATTATCGAATTTTTTTTTTTTAAAGACTTTTCTGTTTTTTTGTTATACTGACTCTGGATTTCGCAATTTGGTAATTTACAAATGTGGTTAATTCCCAGTTAGCTTGTGTTGACAGTAAATAGTACATGCAATGCACATTACTGAATAAGGACCCAATTTACTACCCTCAATATTTAACGATCTTGTCTTGTATAAGTCAGGGAAATAACCAGGAAACACTGTGTAGTCTTTTTCAGTCTAATAGCGTATCAGAGATAATCCATTATAGGCAACATCAAGTCAAATAAGGGTATTGTGGTTGAATAGCAGTTATATTTTATATGGACATGTTTGCTCCAAAATTCTTTTAGCAGTGCTCATAAGAAGTGGAATAATTCTATAAAAAATCTTTAATTGAAAACGCCTCTATCTGCACCAATGACAACACTCAATACGAGCAGTGCTTTTCTGTAGTTTTATTGATTATGTTGATAGCGCTCCCCTGTAAAATAACACAAACTGCAGGTTTTCAGTAATATATATATATATATATATATATATATATATATATATATATATATATATATATATATATATATATATATAATATATATTTATAGTAACATTTTATTGTAAGCAGGGTTTGATAAAAGAAAGCCACAATAAATCTTATTCACATAACAGAGCCTGTCATAATTAAAAATAATAATAATAATTCTTCCATTTTTACATTAAAATTTGAATGGTGGTAAATAATAACCATGCAACCATCATCACAATCAAAACCATTTGCATAATACTTCAACCCCAGTTTGCATACCACTCTGCAGCTTGACTTGCACCATGGTAACATTCCTATTGTTTTTTAACCACTGGCTTTCATACAATGTGCTCAGCTTTTAACAGAGTATTGTATTGTAGCCCTAATCTTTCTCATCCGGGCCGAGGCACTGTAATTTCAAATCTGTCTATACTGCGTTTTCAAAATAAGGGAGCTTTTGTAAACTGACATCTTAGTGGTCTGTATTGAAGTGAATACCTACATAAAACAAAGGGATACAACTGTTCCACTTTATTACTTGGTAGAATGATAGACTGTGATATGGTGTAGTGTTATTTTCCAGTATGCGTTAAAACACAGGTCCACTGTTGTTGACTTTGCACGACAGCAAAGTATACACTATTTCACTATTTTCAAATTATATACAATTACTTTCATCACACAACTAATCTAAAGACTGAGTTTGGCGCTGCACATTGACAAGCTATGGCACCTACTTTATAACAAGAAAAAAAACTTCAATAAGTCCATCATAAAAAAAATGTATTAAAAAAGCCATATTACACAACAACGTGGTTATTCATTACACTGCATGTATATGGTGGATCACGGTATAATAAATAATAATAATAAAACTGTCAACATTTCATTGTCGAGTACTTTTTATTTTAAATGAACATACGATTGCTGTATATAAACACATGTTATCAATCAATCTGAATTTCTAAAGCAATGTTGAAGCTGAAATTGTAGCACAAATGCCTTGCGCTAGACTTTCCTGCAGAATACTTTGCAATCTGTGAGTCTGGGAATAATGCTACAGATTTGCTGAACTAGTCACAACATGTAAAAGTCTCTGCATATGTAACTTTCTTGAACTGTTTTTTTTTTTTTCTTTTGGCAATGAAAGATAATAATTGAAGTGCTGGTTGCCTGAGCGTCACTGGCTTTTGGTGTTTTTATGATCTCGCTTGTGCTTACCACAAACATCATTCTTGCTCCCATGTCCCACCATTAAAATCAGTTCTGCATAGTTTACAGAAATGCCTTTTTCTAATGTTGCTTTTGATTATGTGAGAATATGTTGTTGTCCAATAAGTTTTATATATATATATATAAAATATATATATATTATATAGTATATATATATAATATATATATATATATAATATATATATATATATATATATATACCCGTAGGGCTTATCGCATGCACAGCCATTGCAGATGATCAAGTATGGGCGCATTGTTTTATTCACCATTTGCTCACCCACTGACACTCTGTGGTCACTGAACTGTTGTTAACTCAACAGATGACACTCAACAAACTGCTGTTAAACTCACCAATGAGCCACCAGATTCACCGCGGTAGAAAGCTGGTGAGATTCACCAAAATAACATGGACACCACCATGGAGACTGTCAGTGTGGAGTGTGGGGAGACCAAATTCAGCATTTTAGTTGACTGATGGCAAATTTTTTAAGAAATGGTAAATAATAGGTGTCCTACCAAATGCTGTTAATTTTCCATTCCATGTAAATAGTCCAATCCAAAATCAAATATATTTTAATTTAAGGGGTTTGTAAAGGTGACACTATTTTTATTATCTAACCTTGGCATTTAATGTCATAGCAATTAAGTCATAAGAGTACGCTTAGCATAAGAAATTCATTAAAAAAAAAAAAAAAAAAAAAAAACATGTCAAAATGTTTGTGTGAATTTGCTATTAAATGTAATTTATCATGTAACTATTTGCACAAAAAACTATTAAATAGTATTTAATAGAGGAAACACGTAAACATCCCCTTTTATATAACCCCTCGCTTAGTTAAAGGATACAGTCAGGACTCACATATCTGACCCTATAACATTTTGACTTCAATGATGGTTAAACGAGTGTGATGCATATCTGATTATTTCATCTGATTTGACGTGTGTGTAGGTGAGCATGTTGTAACCTGCCCCCTACCACCCAAACAACCCCCTGCCCTGCGTGCGCACACACACACACACACACATACACACACACACACACACACACACACACACACACACACACACACACACACACATGCACACACACACACACACGCGCGCACACACACACACACACACACACACATTTTGTACGGAGAGAAAAATATGGCTTGTGGGTTTGATGACAGAGAGATGTTGATTCTTTCATTGAAATTTGTTAGTGCACAAGTTGGGGGAATAACACAGCAGTAAAAGACAAAAACTTGTCTGTTTTTTTAAGGGAACACAAAAAAGATACAATGTCAAAAACACATAGCTGAAAGGCCTGTGTTTTAAAATAAGTTGGATTCCATTTAGATGTACTGTAGTTGGTTTTGTTGGTACAGTACTATATTTTCAACAGAAGTAGTATTTAATTCAGAATAATATGATTCTGAATATCACTTGCCAAAAGAGATGACTGGACACGCAAACTGTAATACAGTAAATACCTTTAAATCTGGTACGTATTGTAGCAGTATGTAAAATTCCCCATTAATGACACAACAGCGAAGTGAAATCAAAATGTTACCCATGTACAGAACTGCATAAAATGTAAAAGGCAATGCAGTTTAGCAAAAGATTAATAAACAACACCAGTTTCCAGAATTAAAACAGTATCTAAAGTCAGTATTCAAAATTGTAGAATATAGTGCTATAGTGCCCTAATGTCACAGTTCACTTGCAAATGAAAATGCACAAAAGCAACAAAAGATCACAGATTAAAATAAAATAAAATAATGCATCACAGTATCTAAAAATGTTTAATGGTTAAATTTCACATTACCGTGCCTTGTCTCGTTCACTTTGTTTTTGGAGGAAGCGCTGTGTAACTGCAGTGCACAATAAAGACTGACTTGCCATGCCAGAAAAAAAAAAAAAAAAAAAAAACAGGGCTGTGACAGTTAAACAAGTACATTTTAATATTGAAGAGACGGGATTTGAATCAGAAAACTGGCGATGGAGTCGGAAATCGCGTGTGATGGGTAAGTGCATTAATTTGTTACATATATAATGGGAATTGATTTTATTCTTAATACAAGGGCGGTAAATCGCGACTGAAGTATATCTGAGTGTTGACTGTACATAGATGCCCAAATAATAGAATCAGTGTTAGGGTGTACTCTTCAGGACTGGAGAGAATGTAAAGCCAGATGGAGAAAACTGTGATAGATCTGTGAAGTTAAAGAAAACCCTGAAGTAAAGAGTGGAGTCAGAAACTCGTGACCACACTTTGCTGGGAATTGCCAGTTGCTCTGTGCAGTGTGACTGCAAGCCTTTCTGCAGGAGTTACTGGCACCGCATGTGTATTTTTGTGTTAAAGCAATGGTCCCAATCTGTTTAACAGTGTCAAAACTTTCACCTGGCATTCTAAAAATGTCTTTTTTCTGATAACAGCAAGTCTGTTATAGCCTTGCCTGCCGCTGCAGCACAAAGTTTTCTCCTAGTACTAGTCACCATGTTGATGTCACCAAACTGTTTGTTTTAATCCAGTTTGGCGGTGTATGTACTTCCACCAGTTTTTTTGCTGCTGTGAATAAAACAATGCACCCTATGTGAGCTTGCGTTGCACACTGAATGCCTAAACCCTGCTAGGTACAGACGAAGATTGCAGTAACCACATACTGTAAATGATTTTTGCAGAAAGAAAAGATTTGCTGACATAAAGGTGTTTAACAGTAGAGTGCAGGAGAAAATTTGTCCAGTTAGTTGTCTCGGAGAAATGTCCAATAAACAGAAGAGTTCTGGCAAATAAGGGACAGTTGACAGGTCTGTATTTTCTGCTACTGACATCCAAGCTAAAAGTAGTATTATTTACAATTAATTGACCCTCTTATTAGCATCACTAAATACAAACAAGTTTTAGACTGGTGTCTAAACCTACTGCTGTTCAGACCATAAAAATGGATCCCATTGGGGTCTGGACTTACTTATTTAGAAATACTAAAATAAACATAATAAATTCAATGACAATCGTTTTGAGGAGAATTCATTCTCGATGTCTTAAAGAAACGGGATTGATTAAGTTTCTTTCAGCATTTCTAAATTTAACACCATTGCCTGCTTATGGATGAAATATTGGAATTAACTGTTCATTGTTAATTTTTCTGCAGGTAAAGGTTTGGTTTCAGAACAGGCGAACCAAGCAGAAGAAGGACCAAGGCAAGGACTCTGAGCTGAGATCAGTGGTTTCAGAAACGGCTGCCACCTGCAGTGTTCTGAGGTTGCTGGAACATGGTCGCTTGTTGCCTCCCCCAGGGCTGCCTGGACTTCACCCCCACTGCACCAGCACTGCCCTGGGATCGGCGCTGAGAGGTCCCTCCATCACCAATAACGGCACCCACACCACTGCCTCAGGGACCGCAGGGAGCTCGCCACTGCCGGCAGTGACCACCTCTGGGGCTCCACCGGGACTGCCCAACTCCCCACCTGGCCATGGGCTCTTCAACTTCCCCATGCCCTCCCTCCTGGGCTCTGTGACCAGCCGGCTCACCTCAAATCCCTTGTCCATGGCCGGGTCCCTGGCAGGGAACTTGCAAGAACTGTCAGCCAGATACCTGAGCTCTTCCGCCTTTGAGCCCTACTCCAGGACCAACAGTAAGGAAGCACTGGACAAAAAAGTGCTGGACTGATCCCTTCTCCTTCTGTCTGTTTGTTGTTGTTGATTCCTTTAAGGGATCACCAAAATATTGCTTTTTCACACCACAGAGGGATTATTCAGACTTTTTAATATTTTCAGATGATAGATTGTATACCGGATGTGTCCTCACTAATAAAAAAAAAAATGACTGCTGAAGAAATGCTGAATAATGGTTGTCAGGCTTGTTACCTAAACATGTGGTATCCTTTTGTTGAAGCAATTAAATAAATTACCTATCAATTTGTTACCGCAAAGAGCATGCAAGCTACAGTCGTATTGAAAAAAAAAATCTCAAGTATGTCTGCTTGGAAAATAGTAATGGTGAGGTGAAAGGTGCTGTTGTGAACGCCATTGAAAATATTAAAGTCCTTGAATAAGCCTGCAAGTAAAGGGCACTATCGCCCTACTCCATCGACTGACTTCCCAAATTAGTTCTAAACCTAAGAGACCTGATTCAGCCCTGCAAAAATAATTCTCAATACCGTGCAATTAATTAAAACTTTTCCCCAGACATAAATTACACTGACACTCGAAATAATCACTAATGCTAGAACAGCAGGATACTGTTAACACAAAGCAGGTTTTACTTCTAATGGTGAACATATTTGGGATGTAAAAAAAGCAAAATAAGTTTCTATTATCAAAAAGCTGGTTAAAACCTGGTCTTATCCAGGATTTGTGAATGTCCCCCCACAACATAACTTTGACCCATTCTAATGATATATATTACATGGTATCTATGAAGAATGTAGTATTTCATTTTCTTGTCTAAGGTTGTTAATTTAGAATAGGTGTCTTTACGATTAAAGGTAGTTGTAGTATTTGAAAATTTCCCTTTAATACTTAATACTTTAAAGCTCAGTGATAGGGCTAAAAGCAACATCAACTAAAACAATGCTGTATGAGTTCTATTGTAATGGAAATATCAGTAGCAAATTGTGTTGAATAAGCTGCTACTATTTAGTTTTACAACTTAAACTAACTTGGTACAAACGTATAGTTAGTTAACACAAACCCACCCTCGTTTCCACTAAATGCAAAATGAAACAATGTGTAATTTGTTCAATTATGCCATCATTCTTGGGTCCTACAAACAGCAGAATCGATGTGGTAAATTAAACTTATTGTAGTATAAAAAGTTGTAATAAACAAAAAAAACTGTTATTTTATTGTAAATTATTCACGTCTGTAATTAATAGAATAATAGTATATTGGGAACAAATAATGGATGAATGTAAAAGGTGACTTGTAAATCAAATTAAGATCTTGATCATGTCTGTGATGCATATCTTGAAAATTGTGATTCTGTGGTGCGAGTGACTTATATATGTATATATATATATAAATATAACCATATTATATTATATATATCATATATCTTTATATATTATATATATATATTATATATATACTGATTTTACTGTGTTTTTTCTTTCTTGTTTTACATCGAGCACAGTCAGAAACAATGGAAGACAGATACACAGAATCCATTTTAATTAAGGGGCGCAATCTCTAAAATAAAACAACTGTAAGAGTTATTTTGCAATGTTAGCATTGCTGTTACCATCATATTTTAAATTGAGACTTCTTTAAAGCCATATAAGGATAAAGCAGCTCCATACCTGAATGTGCATCTCAGTGGAGGTGCGCATGATAAAACCACAGTGGTAATCTGTACTGGGCACACTGTTGTATATTACTTGAATGTGAGAAATAAATTGCCTGAACATCATCATTTTAAGACATTGTTATTCAATAATACAAATTAATAAATACATGAATAAAACATTCCTTAAACAGGATAGCTAAATGTTCAATATTTTTAAGTGAGAGATAAATTATACACTGTGAATCAAATTGCCACTTTGAGCTGTTTATAGCACTGAACACATTTCTTAATTAATTGATGAATGTCATTGCCACTGTTAATGTTAAATATATAATTTTTTAAAATATATATCTTACAAGTTATATTAAATGTCTACTCGTCACTCAAATACATTCAAAATGTTGAATATGTAATTCTAGTATTTTGAAGTGATAAAAAAAAAAAAAACATGTTATGAATAACCTTTCATTTTTCAAAGCTATTGATTTTCAGAGCGGAAAACAAGCAAATGACTGATTAAATTCAGTTTTCTAACTAATTCACACTTTTCATTGCCAAATCCACGGTACTCTGTCATGAATCAACAGCTATTTGTTGAATTGGAAAATCGATCAAGTAAAAGACCAGAGGGAGAAGTCATAGAAATGTCTTAACAGAAAATAGCAGGGCTGTCCATTTAAAATGTATCGCGGTACACCATGATGAAAGTGATGTAACAGAACAGACCAGCTTGCTAAAACAGTATGGTGAAGTAAAGTAAAATACATCTGAGTTAATGATGGTAAATCCAATGTACAGGCACTGAGCAATGACTGTAAATTCATCACAATACACTTTTATAAGGATGTACTCACTGTCGGTACTTTGCAAATCCACAGAAAGGAAGCACTACACTTGCTCTGGGGATAGCTGCTATTGGTAAATAGCGCTGGTTTAAAATAACAAGAACCATGTTTAACCTTAAATAATAAAGAGCATGTTTTTATGCAGCGGTTTCCTTAATAAATCTGTTTTAATATAAGGTATGCAATATGTAGCTTGCTCTGTACAAAAGCTTAAAGTCTTATAATCTTTTCCTCTCCCAGTCTGTTTTTTGAGTTAGGTGCTACTTCCTCTAGTCTTCTTGTGGCAGTATCATTTTTTCCTTGATCTTTGCTTAGACAGTTTAACAAGTGCAACTATTTGAATAATTTCTTAAAGTTACTATGGATGATATTGGTAAAGAATGATATAATATTGGGTGTTTCTAGACTTATAAGTAATTATTGATTTTCTTAACCTGTTTATTATGTTCCCACTTGATTTTTGATAGTAACTAGTTAAAGTATAATATAGTTACTGCACATTAATTCACAAAATTAACAAATAAATAAATAAGTTTAACATCTGTCTAGACTACAAAACATGAGGAAAATATATCTTTTATTTTATATTTTTTTATATTTTTATATTATATTATATATTTTATTTTATATTTTTTATATTTATCAAATCTAGGAAGTTATGTGCTTTTGTTAAGGCTAAGAAAAATCTCCAAAGATTATTGTACTGAAGTCATGACTACATTTATGCAATAAAGTGGCATGTTTTTTTTTTTTTTTTTTAAGATATTAATAAAGTAATAAATCCCTCTAAGACACAGTAGTACTAAATGCAAGTCAATTTCTCAAAAACCGTGTAGTTTTAGTGAGTTTTATTGAATACAGCTGGGTGCCAAATCTGTAGCTAATTTCATCTGCAATCCTGAAACCAAAAGGTCAGCACAAGAGCAAGTGCAGCAGAGAGCTTTGAATATCTGGAGTACTTTATTTTACATTAGGAGTTTAGTACCGCTAAAGTGACCAGTTAAACCAGACGGAATGGTTTAGTATAGAGGTGTCAAACACAAAGCTCATGTGCTAAATCAGGACCCAGAGCTGTTTTATCAGACCCTCCAAAGGCTGAAGTTACACTTAGGTTACACAGTATCCTAAAAAGATTGATGGAGTTTGAAGTTTTGTATTTCTCATGAAATAGAGTCAAATCAGAGAACCTAAAGTGTTACAGAACACCCTGCAGTGTTTACAAAGAAAAACAGTATTCATTCAACCAGGACATTTACCCATTGAGAACGAGGCTGGGTCCTGGAAAACAGTCAAGGCAATGCAATCACAAACAGCACATTAAAACTTGTCTTAATTAGAGATCAAAGGGCAAAAGCTGCTGAGCACCTCCCAAATACCATCTTTAACCAGAGAAAGAATGAATATCAATTTCAACTGTCAGACTATGATGGAAATAGTTTCATGTCTTTGGGTGTTGATATTCCACAGACAATTCTCCCATATGCATTTGAACACCTTAGAACAGCCAAACTAACAGTATCCTGGGAACTATAGCCAATGCTAATCATTTTTATAAAAGCAAATTGATGTTGCTTCATAGGGTGTTTGCTGTCCTATCGCAATTCTACATTTTTCAGCATAATTGTTTTGATATTTGTTCAGATCTGAAATACATTTCTCAGATTTTACTGAACTGAAGGCACGTACTGTGGCCATTACTTGCCTATAGGAAGTTTAGTCTATATTCATTAGCTACTTTTGTATTATGACTCTGAGACATTCAGATTGAATTCAGCAAATATAAGGAACTGCAAGACCAGGTGTGCAGCTCTTTTTACTAATCTCAGCACTGTTTGCTTCTACACACACACTACCCTGCAGTATCCCCAAAACTTCACCTTAACAGGCTCTCTGAGGTACATTTTTCTGGTTAAAAAGTTAAATTTAAGATAAGTCTTAACACTTCAGCTGTTTAAATATTCAATTATCACCTGCTCCTCTTTGAGATTTTGTATATTTTAAAGGTAGGAATACACTAAAGGGATGGTCTCTAACAGCTATGGTTAAAGCTGTTTTTTTTTTTTTCATAACCTTATGAACACAGCCTGATTGTCAGTCATATTTAACCCCACCACTATGTGGATCAATTGATTTCCTGATTTCCTGCAGGAGGGAATTTGACTAAATGGCATGCAATAAATCAAGGCATTTATATTAAAGTGTACAGTAGGGACTAGTCTTAATGGTCAATTGCTGTTCTTCTTTGCATGATTACCACCATGGTCTAAACCCACAAATTCAATCAATAGTGTTCTGAATATTTTTTTCAATACCATAGCTTGCAATATTGGCTTGCCCTTTATAATTTTAAACTTTCATAAGGGTATTACACTTTCTTTTTTAAAATGCAGATTTTTAAGAAAAATCGTATTTTGTACAAAAATACTTATTTTTTTGTATTATTAAAAAAGAATCTGTTTAAAAAATAGATAAGCATCACTGGTGTTTCTATCATGGCTTTGCCTTCCTTCATACATATATTTTTGCCACACCTATTCCACCTGTTTTTCTTTTCTGCATGGAATACCCTGGTCCACATCATGTATGGTGGCACATTACCCTGCCTGTAGAACTGAGGTTTTGTTTAAAGAGGTTCACTGACATTGGGTGCTTTTGATGTGTCTTGAATAAACTTTTTTTTTGTATTTCAGACTTCTAAAGTGGGAGAGCTCTTTTATAGAAATATTTGAAGACAAAGAGTAGGGGGACTTGTTTGCATTGCCCTATCCAAATAGATGACTGGTCCACATTGCTGAAATCAGGGGCTGAGGCTCAAAGGAAAGAGAGACTTATGATGATTCCATAAATGTTCATTCACTTGAACATGCAGAATGGCGTTTAAACATTCTATGATCAATATGTGGAATGGTTAAGCAGTGGAGCCATCTTGGTCCATAACCTTTGGACTATCTCCAAATCTGAATGTAATCAAACATTGCCGGATTGAATTGATGAGGATGGTAAAAAGTATAAGATCTCCATTAGACTTGTGCAAAAACGCTTGCAAGTGGTGTGCTATGATAAATTGTCCGGAAACTGTGATAAATGCATACCAAATTGTAATAAAGATGATGGGTGGCAGTAGTTATGGTAAGAGTTTCCATTTCTACATTTATTATTGTTAATTTTTATTTTAGTAACTAACATACACATTCTTCTGGAAAGTTATGTCGTGGGAAGTTAATGAAGTATTTAATTTGTAACTTGTTTCCATCTGGAACTGGATAGAGCTGAAAGTGATTTATTTCCATTGGCAGCAGAGAGCGATATCAATACAGTTTAAACTGAGACTGCCAGTTTGAAATACATACTGAGAGAATCCCTCCATCCCAGTATAGTGGGCGAACTGCAGGTGAATGTATTTATAAATGGCAATGAGTAACGTCACGGCCCAAGCTGGTTACCGGCAGGAATTAGACCCAGAGACAGAAAGCTGCAGTTCCCTTTCAATTCGAAGATGGCCACCAAACATCGTTTATATGATATACGCCTGCCTTTTGGCAGGTGTCACTGAGCTCTTACTCTCAAAGCTGCCGATAGGTCGCCCCTTCCCTCGATGACCTCCTTGGTCACACAGGGAAGGATCGACCTCTTTTCGCTTCCCAAGTTGGTAAGGTAAGACCATCTGTGTTACATGGAGCCCTTTTTATTATCGTAGCCCTTTTTTCTCTTTCTTATACTGCCTTCAGCACCTGCTCGCTTACGCTGCAGGCTGCTTGTCTTTCTGTCTGTCATCTGTGAGTCGACTGCCTGTGCAGTATTCATTTAAAAGAGTGAGTGTGTCTTTCATCCTTTTTTACTTGGGACAGCTCTGTTACTCCACAGGGGCTAGGCCTGCCTTGTCCCTGTTTTTTGATTGTGCTGCGTGTCCCCGTGCTTGCGCAGAGGATTAGCTGCAGCGCAGCTGCTACAGTCCAAACCCGGTCAGCCCCATTGTTGAGTTGAGATAGCTCTTGCTGGCTGCGTTCTCCCACCGCCATGTGTGGCGGGCCTTACAATCGAACAGACAGTGTGCTCTCCCCCATCTGTACTGTACTGTATTATTGTACTGTATTATTTTATGTATGCTGTATTGCTGTCAATCGCCCTGCCCAGGTGTGTGACCACGCAGTTAGGGTAGGCACCGTTGCATAGGTGCCCCCGGTATTTTCGAAATACCGGGGTGCATCCTTGGCCTGTGTTACTTGGGTACCACGGTGTGCACAGTGCTCATTAACACACAGTACCCAATACAGGCAGTGCGCCGACACTGCTGCGCCCCGCTGTTGTGTTGCATACGCCGGCTTGTTTCAGCCCACATACTCGGTGGGCTGAGAAACAAGGCAAAATCAGTTACACGCATTGATGTGGTGACTGTTATTTTTTACCCACACAGCTTGCTGTGGTATGTGTGTGTATTTGTTTTTTTACTGCCTTGCAGTTAGAAATAAGTAAATAATAAGCGTGATTCCTCCATGAGAACCCAGCTCTGCTGTGTCCCGCTGTTGAGTTGAATCCACCAGCTTGTTTAAGCCCGCCTACTCGACGCGCTGTTGTGCGTCTGTATATGTGTTTTTCTTTACTGCCTTATAGTTTAAAAAGAAAAAGTAATAGCAGGGTGATTCCTCTACCAGGACCCAGCTCTGCAGGGTCCCGATGTTGAGTTGAATCAGCAGGTTTATCCAGTGCTTCCTACCTGTGGTGCGCAACAAACATGTATTGATCCACACGGACAACACATCAGTGGTGGCGTATGTCAACCACCAGGGTGGCCTTTGGTCCCCGGGGTTGCCTCACCTCGCCTTCAGGCTTTTGGCTTGGGCCCAAAGGAACTTGCTGTCCCTTCGGGCGACGCATGTCCCGGGCGTGGACAATTGAGCAGTGGACCTCGTCTCGAGGGAGGGTCCACACCCATCGGAGTGGCGACTCCACCCTCAGGAGGTGGATCGCATTTGGGAACGGTTCAGGAAGGCGCAGGTCGATCTCTTCGCCTCGGTGGAGACGACACATTGCCTCCTGTGGTACTCCCTCCACCGCTTCGGTGGTCCACTCGGTGTCAACGCCCTAGCCCACCTATGCCCCAGAGCGCTGCTTACGCAATCCCGCCTCTGCCTTTGCTCCCGGCCTTTCTCGAAAAGGTCCAGTCAGAAAAGGCATCAGTTGGTGGTCCCCAGGTGGCCCAGGAGAATCTGGTTCTCGACCTTGTGCCAGCTATTGAACTGCCCACCCTGGGAGACCCTGCTTCACCTGGATCTCCTCAGTCAGACGACAGGCACTCTTTGGCACCTGGAACCGGTCAGGCTCCAGCTGTGGGTCAGGCCCCTGAAAGGGACCGCTGGTCAGCCTTAGGGCTGTCGGACATGGTTGAGGGTACTTTGCAGAATGCTAGGGCTCATTCCACTAGGTCGTTGTATGTCTATAATTGGAAATATTTCCAGAATTGGTGCTGGACTAACGGTCATGACCCAATCTCTTGTCCCATGCCTCCCATCTTGCAGTTTCTGCAAAATCTGCTTGAGGCTGGTAGATCACCTTCTAGCGACTTTTTCTGTTTGCCATGCCCCCATTGACTCAATGTCCCTGGGTGCGCATTTTCTGGCTACCCGGTTTCTCCAAGGTGCTCGGCAGTTGTGCCCTCCTAGGAGGGCCAGTCTACCCGAATGGAGCCTTAAGATTGTATTGGAGGCTCTCACGCAGGCCCCATTTGAGCATATATACTCAATTGAGTTGAAGTATCTGTCTATGCCTTCCTCTTGGCTATCACCTCCGCAAAGTGGGTTAGTGAGCTGCAGGTGCTGTCTGTGCATAGCTCCTGCATGGTACCGGTGGTAGCAGAGTGTCACTGCGTGCAAACCCTGCTTTCCTCCCCAAGGTGGTTACAGCCTTCCACATTAATTAGTCTGTGGAACTAGAGTCCTTTCATCCACCACCGTTTACTTTGGAGGAGGATAGGAAGTTGAATTTCCACTGCCCAGTTCAGGCATTGAGATGTTATGTGAATAGAACAAGAGCGCTGCATCATTCTGACCAGCTCTTTGTCTGCCACAGGGCACGGACCCTAGGACAGCCCCTTTCGAAGCAGCGACTGTCCCATTGGATTGCGGACACAGTCTCAACTGTTTACCCCCGCCTGGGTGGGTAGCCCCACATTCCACGAGAAGTGTGGCTACGTCATGGGCTCTCTTTAGAGGTGGCTCCATGGCTGAGATTTGTGATGCGGCTAGCTGGGCAACGGCGCATACTTTTTCCAGGTTCTATCACCTTAACATGCTAGATCCCTTATTGCCTTCAATGGGCACAAGGGTCCTTGAGGATGCAGGCTTGCACCACTGACTTTTGGTCAGGCAGGGCTAAGGCGTCCCTCGTGTACTGCCATTCTTCCCTCCCTCGCGATGAATCTGGTATTCATTTTCCCATAATTGATGTTTGGTGGTCATCTTCGAATTGAAAGGCAACGTTAGTTTACCTATCGTAAACCTGGTTCCCTGAAAGAGAAGATGGCCACCAACTGCGAGGTCACGTCGGTTGTCATCACGGTCTCATTATGTGACAGTTTTATTCCCTCGGTAGGCGGGACTGAGGAGGTCATCAAGGGAAGGGGGGCCTATTGGCAGCTTTGATAGTAAGAGCTCAGTGACACCTACCAATAGGCAGCCGTATATCCCATAAATGATGTTTGGTGGCCACCTTCTCTTTCAGTGAACCAGGTTTAAGGTAGGTAAACTAAAATTTTAAAGCACTGTTGTGTGCTTTATTAAACAAAAAAAAAAAAAAAAACCGTGACACGAAGGCCAAAATAAAAGGTTCAAACAAAAGAACAAAACACTTGTAGGCTGGACACTAGACTTCACTATGAATCAAGTTGCAAAACAGTGCACAGCACAGCACAACACAGCACAGCACAGTACATCACAAACATTCACCCCCAAATTTCTCCAGCAAAGAAGGGATTTTGCTTCCTTTTTTATGCATGTGGCCACTCCCACATTAGCACCAATTACCTAATTGAGGAATGGTCATCCCTGCCAATCTTACATTCTCACACACATACATTGCTTACAGCAGCAGGGCTTTTGCCCTGCCACAGGCAACTATACAAAATGACATAGAGATCTGCACATGGAACCGGCGGCGGCCCCAGATTGATATTGAAACGATGTGCTATTCTATACTGGTTTCGCAGTGCGGATAGATACATGGCATTAGTAACCAATACTTATGGGCACCACTCCATATAAGCACTGTTATGCAATATCATTTTAAAAGATACACAGCTGATTTGAAATTAAGGCACCATTATATGCTAACAATTTCAGATTATAGCTTCAGTAAAGTGGTTTTGTTTGAGTCATAGAAAACAGTTGTAGGTGACATGTAAGGTGTCGATTTCAAAGTTCTTTGTGTCAGCTGAAATTGAAATGCTCATTAAAGCATCTGACATGCGGCAGAGCCTTCTATGTAAATCATTAGAGATAAAATGAACAGTAGACTTCTCACTTTGTGTTCAGAAAAAAGTGAGCCGGCATGTCACAGGGCAATGAATACCTCTAACAATGTCACAATTGAATCTTACCTTATGACAGTTGTATTTTTTCCTATGCTCATTATTCTAGAACATAAACACACCTTAAATAAAATATGTAATTTGTTTACTTACCGAACAGCTACCTCTGATTAAAAATGGGGTATTTGCTTTGTTTGAAATTTTATTTTTTCTGTATTCAAACAAGGTTTCTTATTTTTTTCAAAAACCTCAAGGTTAACACAACCTGACTACATGAACAAGTATTTGTTTAGCTTTTTATGACTGAAATGGCTAAATAAACCACACTGAGACATAGTTTCAGACATTAAATCTTCTTAGTACAGTAGTCTCTGCGTATAGGAACACCGCTTAAAAGAACACTTTGCCTAGGGGAACACCTTGGCGGTGAAACTGATTTTCCCCATTGTAAATGTTCCAACTAAAGGAACAGGAACTTCACTTAAAAGAACACCTTCTTGGCACCGATATCGATTTGTTCACAACCGATACAGTACTGTTTTGTAAAAAAGCGACTTCTCATCACGAGTGTCTTGAAGGACACTGATTGGTTTATTAAATATTTCCAGAACCACCGTCATATCATTGAATTGTTTTGTATTCTGATCTCCAGGAGTGCACCACATCGCTACAAAATGCCATGTTTTTCTTGCTACACAAAGCTAGAAATTGTTCGAGCTCTTGAAGAAAACCTGAATCAGACATAATTCGCCAAGCAATTTGGTGTTTCCTATTCTGGTGAGTTGTTTCACCATTCTGTTAAATAATGTATTGTATTGCTGCTGCATTTTGTAACATGTGTAGGGGTGCTGTGTTAACTTAGTCTGACAGTTAGTTTATTAACGTTACGGTAACCCAAGCAACGACCATTATGTTTGCCTCTGCCATTGTGATAGCCCGAAACACACCCACATATGTTGATGCACTTGCGTCATGACAAGTAATACGTATTTATTGATTCATATTGTGTCTGGTGGCTGACTGTCTTAGAAAACACTTCGGCTATAAGAACACTTCAGAGTGTTCTCTTAGCCGGAGACTATTGTACTTAAAAATCTATCTGAAAGTTAACATGAAAGTATGGACAACTGGTAGTACTGCTGATCATGACAGATTACAGATCATGTACCAACTACTATTCTTTCCCATCACTGCCTTTCTCTTTCTACTACTTCACCGATACCATTCTCAACTCCTTCAAGCTCCTGTTCTGAGTAATGTATTTGTAATGCCCAAGCACCGAAGCACAAAGCATTTTGGGATACTGGAGGATACACAAAAAATGTAGTTCAGTATTACAGCGTCCACACTTTTGACAAACCGCACAACCTGATGCGATCTAATTTAGAACCAGACTCGAGACTACCCTCTGAGGTGGTCTCAAGTATGTTATTAAATGCTGCATAGTATACACTAACCATATTTTGCACTTTTAAGTCAATTAAAGGCAGCTAATACGGTTTAAAGGCATAGCGTGGACAGGTCCATAGTGTGGACAA